>NC_048228.1:101985528-102017171 GCF_002007445.2 Ailuropoda melanoleuca
GGTATTTTGCTAAGTGATATAAGTCAATCAGGCAAATTTCACATTTTAACAAGCTGTGAAATAGTGAAAATATCACAAAATCTAGGAAAATAACTACTACTTTCATTCTTTTATTCAGTGCATCAATAAAATAGTTTTTTCTGCATTTTGATTGCATACTCATAACTGATTTATATTAGAAGAATTTGGTGATATAATTTCCATGGAGGGAATAAAAACCTAAGTGTCTCTCCCTCTTTCTCTTTTTTTTCCCCAACTATGTTCTACATTCAGCATCTCTGAGAATGATAATTTAGAAACATTTCAGCTTAACAACACACTAGAGGTATTGCTGTATAAATATTTAGGGTTGCTGTAAAATTTGGCAATGTCATTACTGAGTTTCTTTCATTCTTGAGCTGTTGCAAACATGCTTACATTTTGCAGTTCTACTACAGATTCATGCCCTTTAAGCACAGAAATACTGATAAATTTTATGTCATGTTGTTTCCATAAAAAGATAAAAATTCATGGTGTGTTTTTAATTACATATGTGACATTATTGAATATATTCCTTATACTAGCAAATCTGTTTTGATTAGGCATTAATGAAAACTGAATCTTCTATTTACAATTTTACTTGTCTGATGATTGGAAGAATTTTCCACAGACTAAATTCTGACTTCACTAGTTTCTTTTCTTTCTCTTACACTACCCCACACACTACTGGTTTTGGGCATCATAAAACACAATTATTTTGACGTGAACCTCTGGCCCTGAATTGTACTCCCACCAGTTTGAGTGACTGGCACCAGGACGATAGCGGTATTCCTGAAAGCTATTCCTTCACTGATAACCACGTAATTGTTTGACAGTGACATAAATAGATCCAGCTAATTTAAAAATTGATGAATCCTTAGCGAGATTTCCCCTTATATGGAATCCCAAAATTCCTAAGTTTACTTAAATTCATCCAGTATGAGGAAAAGTATAGCAGAAGGGACAATAAAGTAGAGACACTTACCCTAACTTATTGCAATTAAAAGTATTTATCTTAAAAAAATTCTAGAAACAATCATATAAAGCCATATGTAAGGTTTCTCCCAGGATGTTTTCAGAAATTCATGCAAGTAAAGTGCCCCGAAACTAATCTCCATCACTTTTTTTGGTACATCTTTCTCTGTCCACATGAAACTGATCTTGGTTGATAGGGCCAAGTTGGCACGGGAACAATGTAAATATTAAACCCATTTAGCTGTTGTGGCCTTTGAGGCAACACAGTAATATAAAGATAGAAGCTTTATGCTCTAGCTTACAGACTTAGGATATTATATTGATGTCATGTCTGCCATCTCATATAAGCAAGACGGGGGGCATATTCAATCTAGTTTCCACGTGTTCAATTAAACAACATTCATATAAATCACAAAGAGACCAAAACAAAACAAAACATCCCTTCTGCCTCTGCAAGATCGCATAATCTTTTTCCAATTTGAATCACTTTACATCCCATGATTACTGGTGGGATATGTGGGGAAGGAATCTGCTTATTATTTCAGCCTTTATCCCTAGTCTGGACATGTTTGTTCTCAGAGGTATCTTTCCTGTGAGTTTTGGCATCTCTTGATCTTCTGCACCTGCTTATGAACATGGAAGTTTCTGGGCTCTTCTCAGCAGCTTGGCACCAGAGATAGCACCTAACCTTTCTCTCACTTCCAGAATACATAGATCAGAAAAATTACAAAATTACATGCACCTTAAATATCAACTAAGGAGAAAAATGAAAAGCATGACTTCCTAAAACAAGCGGAAGTCAGGTTGTCACTGCATATGCCTACTTAATAAATAAGAAAACAGAGGGTGACAGAGTGCTCTGCTGTCACATCAAGCTGGAGACCTAAGGGAGGAATAATTAACCGAAGGCGCTGGGATGTTGCATGCTGATACTTAAGAGAGGAGGGTGGGAAGTCTCCTTTGATTCTCATGGAAAGGACAGCCAGTGAAATGAAGCATATTGGAAAGAGGCCTGAACTGAAAATAAGGAGTTTTAGATTCTCATATGAATCATGTAACAGGTTAGGTAACACTGAAAAGATCACCACCCTCTATTTGTTTCATGATTCTCATATGTGAAATGGGGTTTTGACTGGGTAAAGTTCATAAGCATAAGAGATGTGAACATAAAGACTGGAAATATATACTCCGGTGCTACATGGGGAGAGTGAAGACTATAGTAAGAGATGAGAAAGCTATCCTAAAAGAAAGTCTCACGGGTCCTAAAAAGGTAATATTATCTTACTGCACAAAAGCATTTTCTCTAAAATACACAAAACATTCTAGACTGGCATCTTGTACTCCAAGGCTCACAGGGATCCCTAGGAATTGAAGCTTGGTCACAAGTTGTCGTAAGGCTTCGGGTGATCATAAACAAGTTGTGACATCTATTGTAGACTCAATTTTCCTATCTGTGAAATGAGGGTTTCAGACTTGCTGATCCTGAAATGACTCTTTAATAATCAGCCATAAAATGACAGTAGACCCCAAGAATCTGTGTTTCTGTCATTTTTATTCAGACTACAGTTTGTGCTGTCATACATCGATGCCGGGAAATTAATATGTTCATGAATCCATGCGGAAAGGACTATAGATGCCTTACACTTGGTGCTTTTCCTAGATTCTGTCCTATGAGTCTTGACCCTTGCTGATTTTAATGTGTATCTTTTCTCTGTAATAAACTGTGACTGTGAATATAGTAAATTTCAGTGAGCTCTGTGAATCTTCCTAGAGAATTATAGAAACTGAGGGTGGTTTGAGGAATCATGGAACTTTCCATGTTGTCAGAAATGAGGGTGGTCTTGTGTTGGACTGTACTGTCTTGAACTCTGCAATTGGCTGAAACCCTTGCAGAGCTTCACGGCTGTGCCTTAGGGGACTAATTTTATTTGGAATATAGCTTGGAGAACTCCATGCCTAAGGACATTGCCAAAAACAGTGGAGAGCTTGGTGAAGGACAATTAAGAGGAAACTGGTAGGTTCATAATCTGAGCAAAGTAACACACCAGCCAGAAGTTTAATAGAGACAACTAACAGAGACAGTTAAGAAGGATTCTCCATGGTTCAGAATCAACAGTGGGAGACAGGAAGTCTATGCACACGTGTTAGGTTGCACCTACTCAGGGAGAATCATTACAAGATATGGGGAAGGTTTAAAAGCATCCCCAAGCAACATACAAAGACTCCTCAACACAAGGCAGGAGCCTCAGGGGCACAATAGATGAAACAACCTCTCATTAGACACTGAGTGAACAGTTAGCTGCTCTGACTCATAGGCAGCTGGCACAAAAATAAAACCACAGGTATCCCTGGGAGACTGGAAGACTATGTGCATGGAAGCTTTACCCTGTTACTGATTGTTGCTGAAGGAAACTAAGCTACTAGGCCCTAGCTCATACCCCATGTTCAATAACAGATAGAATAACTAGGCAGAAGTTAAACAAGAAAATGGAAGACTTGTGTGATCAAATAAATCTATTAAACATCTCTAGAGAACTCCATCTGACATAATATCATGTACAATTTTCTTGAGCACACCAAACATTATCCAGAACAGACCACATAGTAGGTCAGAAAACCTTATTCAGACAGAAAGTCTGTCCTCTGACCACAGTGGAATGAAATGAGAAATTAGGAACAGAATAGAATTTGAGAAATTCACAAATATTTGGAAAAGAAACAATCCAGTCTTAAATAAGAAGAAGAAATCACTTAAAAGAAGAAATCACTAGAAAAATTAGAAAATATCTTGAGATAAATGAGAAAGCAACACACCAGAACTTACAGGATGCAGTTAAACTAGTGTTCAGAGGAATATTTATAGCCATAAAAGGCTATATTAAAAAACAAATGTCAAATCTCAAATCAGTAATTTAACCTTTCACTTTAGGAAACTACGAAAGAAGAGCAAAACTGGAAAATTCATACTTCCTGATTTCAAAACCTACTATGAAG
This sequence comes from Ailuropoda melanoleuca, assembly GCF_002007445.2. Taxonomy (NCBI): domain Eukaryota; kingdom Metazoa; phylum Chordata; class Mammalia; order Carnivora; family Ursidae; genus Ailuropoda; species Ailuropoda melanoleuca. The sequence continues at coordinate 101,989,516 of NC_048228.1, forward strand.
AAATTATAATCAATTGAGTGTGGTATTGGCATAAGGATAGGCATATAGATCAATGGACTAGAATTGATAATCCAGGATTAATACCATACACTATGGTTATTTAATTTTCAATTATTTAATTTTCAATAAGGAAGCTGAGGTAATTCAATGGAGATTGAATAGTCTTTTAAATTAATGGTGCTGGGACAAATGGGTAGCCACCTGCAAAATAATGAGATTGCATATCTTCCTTATACCATGCGCAAAAATTAACTTGAAATGGATTACAGACCAAACTGTAATAACTAAAATTATACAACTTTTTTTTTTAAAGATTTTATTTATTTGACAGAGAGAGACAGCCAGCGAGAGAGGGAACACAAGCAGGAGGAGTGGGAGAGGAAGAAGCAGGCTCCTCCCAGAACGCTGGGATCATGCCCTGAGCCCAAGGCAGACGCTTAAGGACTGTACCACCCAGGCGCCCCTAAAATTATAAAACTTTTTAAAAAAACACATAGTAGTAAATCTTTGTGACCTTGAAATAGGCTATAATTTATTAGGTATTGCCAAAAGCACAAATGACTAAAATATAGGTAAATTGGACTGTATCAATATTAAAACTTTCATTCTGAAAACAGTACTATTGAGAAAGTTAAAGGGAAACCACAAATGGGAGAAAATATTTGCAAATCATATATATGATAAAGCAGTTGTATTAAGAATATATCAAAAAACCTTTTTACAATTCAATAATAAAAAGATAAATTAAATGATGGGTGCTACGGACGAAATGATTGTGTCCCTCTAAAATTTATACATTGAAACCTAACCCCCGTGTGATGGTGTTTGGAGGTGGGGTCTATGGGAAGTGATTGGGTCATGAGAGGGGAGCCCTCATGAATGGGATTCGTGTCCTAATAAGAGAGACCCCAGAGTGCTCCTCACCCCTTCCACCATGTGAGGACATAGTGAAAAGATGGATGTCTGTCAATGAGGGAGTGGGCTCTCACCAGACACTGAATCTGCAGGCACCTTGTCATTGGATCTCTCAGCCTCCAGAACTGTGAAAAATGAATGTTCATTGTATAAGCCACTCAGTCCATGGCATTCTTGTTGGCAAATGATTTGGACAGGCATTTCTCTAAACTATATTTACAAATGGCCACTGAGCACATGCAATGGTGATTAACATCATTAATCATCAGGAAACTGCAAATAAAAAACAACCGTGTAGCACGACCGCAGACCCTCCAGTAACCGTTGACAAAGATGGAGAAATGGGAACCCCCACCCACTGCTGGTGGAAATGTCAATTCACTCTGAAAAATAGGCTGGCAGGTTCTCGAAATGATAAACAGATTTACCATTAGCTCCAGTAATTCCATTCCTAGGTGTATACTCAAGAGAAATGAGAATACATGTCCACACACACAGAACTTAGATATGAATGTTTATCTCTGCATTATTCATCATTGCCAAAAAGTAGGAACAGCCCATATGGCCATCGAGGCCAAATGGCTCTGCACAGCGTGGTACATCCACACAATGGAATATTATCTGACAATAAAGAAGCCAGTCAGAAAAAGATTATCTATGGTAGGATTCCATTTATATTAAAGGTCCAGAATAGGTAAATCTAGAGAGACAATAGTTTAGTTGTTGCCAGGGGGCTGAGGGCATTGAGGATGAAGAGTGACAGAGAATGACTATTAATGACAATCACTTTTTTTGTGGCAGTAAATAATCTACATTGTATGGTGGTAATGGTTGCATCACCTTGTAATTTTACTCAAAATTTTTTAATAATGTGAGTGAATTCAATGAGTGAATTATATGATATGTTAATTATATTTTGATATATTTTTTTAAAGATGCTCTCCAGGAAGTGAGAAAAGGAATGTGTTTGAGTGAGGACAAGAGAAAAAAAAAAAGAGGGTCAGGGCTGAATATATAGAGGGTAAAGTTTACCCACATGTCCAGAGAGAAGTTTTAGGAGGTCACAGAAACTTTTAGGGATTGGAATTATTCTGTTTTTTGCTCTGTAATGAATGATAGGAATTTTCTCATCTTCCCTAGTCAGCTTTCAGTAAAAGCTTCATTTCTCACTAACTTTCAAGTTTCTTTCTTTCCTTTTTGAAAGAAGGAAAATTTGTAAAATTTTCCCTTGTAAATTTGCCCTTGTAAAATTATTCCGTCTAAGTGTACAGTTTGTGTGGCACAAAAATATTATCTATCCACCCAGGAAAGACAAGCTGTAGAAGGAGACTAGAGAGGGGAGAAACCGCATGGGGCTGTCTCCAATGACCCTAGGTATGCGCAAGATACTGAAGCACAATCAATCAAAAAACGGCAACAAATAGAGATGATATTCATGAGATGATTTGAATTTCAAGACGATCTCAAGTACGCTGTCTTCTTCACAAGAATGTAAGAAAGGCACCGTTGCCCCATTTTGATAGAGACACCTGAGCTTTAGAGTTCTGGAGACTCACCCCAATCCTACAGATGGCAAGCAATGTCACAGAGATGGAACATAGATGCACATTTTTTTGGCTGCCAATGCCTCCCTCTTTCTCAGACTCCGAATCTGAGCTTGTGCATTACACTATCATCTCCTGACTAGAGGGACAGAATTTTATGCATCTTAGTTACACTTGGCTTCTTTTACTCATAGCAGGTGAGGCATTCACATATTATCTTGAATGAATGATCACACAGGATTGGAAGGGATTTATTTTTGAGATATGATTGACACAGACATTATGTAAATTTAAGGTGTACAACATGTTGTTTTGCTACATTTATATATTGCAGTATATTTTATCACTATAGTATTAGCTAGCATCTCCAACATGTCACATAACTGTCATTTTTTTGGTAGTGGGAACAACTGAGATCTAGTCCCTTAGCAACTTGAAGCTTATAACACAGTACTGTCTAAAATCACTACGCCCTGCATTAGATCACCAGGACTTTTTTTTATCTACTGCTTGCAAGTTTGTACCTTTCGATGGCATCTTCCCAAATCCCCCTGAAAGTTGGATTTGGTGACCTGCGAAGATGTTGCTAGGTTTTTCCTAGGATCTCTGTGTTCTAAGAAATGTCATTTGCATTTAGAGAACTATTACCTTCTCTGCTTTCCCAAGACTTGTACTTTATCTGTCCCAATCATTCCTCGTGAGATTTAAGTCCTGCTATTTGGTAATCTCACTGACTTTCTGAATTCAATTAAGAGCGAGGAAAGAAATACAAAAGGCTTCTGGGCTGACAGATAGCTGTAATAAAAAGGAAAGTCTTCTAAAATACATGTCACAGAAGAGCCTAGGGGTTGGGAACTGTGATGATCACTTGGTTTTGAGACTTCGGAAGTAGTTTAGGATAACTCTAGAATATACTCTCACTGGCCAGGTGGTGTGATCACAGAACACCCTGCTGTTCTCAGACTGAGGCAGTAGTGTGAGTTGGGTCCCTTCGTGGGGGGCAGCTGATGTTATTTTTAGTGCGTGATGTTTATTTTCCTGAGGGATTTAGACGAATGCCTGTGCTGAGAATTATGAACATTCTGTTTACAAAGAAAATGAGCAGATCAGATGTAGGATTCTGTATGTACAACGAGGCCCAGGTGTCGGAAACACTTATGCAACCTATAAAACTCCCTGATGAGGTTTCCTTCCCCTGGCTTGGCGGGTAGTTCAGTTCATGTTTGCACAAATGAGAAAACAAATCAGTGGTTAACGGGAGCGCTGCTGCGCTGACACATTAACTTCCCCTTTATAACCAGGCAACGTCAATGAGTGCAGGTTACCCCAGTAGGGATGCTGCCAGGCATGGGAGGGTGCGATGTCCCCTTCCTGCTGGGATGGCAAAAATAGATCCATCATTGTCAACCCAAATCAATAAAAGGTTCAGTGGCTTGTGCGTGTGGATAGCGGGAGTACATTACATGTTTACAGATGGCTGGATGCAGCCTTATGCATAAGTGGGGAAGCCCCTGGCTCTACCCTAGCCATGTGTATTGGTTTCCTAGGGCAGCTGTAACAAATAACACACGCTGGGGAGCTTAAAACAACAGAAGTGCATTTTCTCACAGTACAGGGGGCTGGAAGTCCAAAATCAAGGTGGCAGCTGGGTTGATCTTTCTGGTGACTCTGAGAAAGAAATCATCCCATGCCTCTCTCCTTCTGCTTCCTTTCTGGTGGTTTTTGGCTGTCCTTGGCATTCCTTGGCTTGTGGATCTCTGCCTTCCTGTGACTGTCTTCCCTTGGCATCTGTGTCCAAATTCCCCTCCAGTCATTGGACTAAGGCTCACGCTAGTCCAATATGATCTCATCTTGAACTGATTACACCTACAAAGACTCTATTTCCAAATAAGATCATACTCACAGGTGTCCAGGTATATCTTTTTGAGGGAGACAATTCAACCCATAATAACATGTTTATTTTAGGAAGCCAGGAAAAAGAGGGCTTGCATTCTCTTGTCTTGTGTAAGAGTAGCATGGAGGGGCAGTGGTTGAGGCAAGGAGGAAGCCTCTGGGTGGTGTTAGGGGGAACTTGGGAAAGAAGGTATGTATCTGTGGAAGGCTGGCCCAAGATTGGGCTGCCAGTGAACAAATAGGATTTACTTTTCACCCTGAGTCGACACTAGAGTGGCGTATTTTGTTCCCTGCCTTTAGTAGGACAGGAGAAGAGAGACTGATTTTAGGTGTAGCACGGCATCTGTGCTGCTGATGGTCTCTGGGCCGTTTTCCCTGTGGGTTCTTGTTGAGACCTAGCAGTGAGCTAGGAGTAAAATGGGCAACAACGGATGCTCAAAAGATTCTTCAATGACCATGTCTGTAAAATCCCACTTTCCTTGTGATCGCCAGACACTCCTTGCGTATCAGAACGCGGTCACGTCTGGGGGTGACTCTTCTACCAGCCGCAAGCATGTTCAGTCATCATTGTCAGAACCTGGACCTCGGAGGCCTCGGCGGGACAGGTGGCCAGTGAGCTGACATTTGGTCAGAGAAGGCTCTGGAAATTGGTCCCATTTATCTTAGAAGCTCCTCCGCGTTCAGGTTTCCAAGTAAGTGTGTGTGTGTGTGTAAGTGCCCGGGAGTGAGGGAAGGTGATGTTTTCATCCCCTCCCTTCAATAATATTCAGCTCCAAAGTTAGGGCGGTAGTCATGTTTATTTTTCTGAATATACAACCTATTCCTTGTTCAGGTCCGATTCTGCCAAATTGCTCTGATATGTAAACAAAATATAGAAGTATATTGTACATATCATATACTTCACAAATATATACAAATTCTATATCCACATATGCATTACATGTTCATAATCCATCTTGTGATATGTAATCTGTACATGGATATATTTGCTAACCCTCCTAATGTATAATATGAATATTATTACTTCATGGTGATGTGAATATGACTGTAATTTTTTTTTTTTTAAGATTTTATTTACTTTTTTGACAGAGATAGAGACAGCCAGTGAGAGAGGGAACACAAGCAGGGGGAGTGGGAGAGGAAGGCAGGCTCACAGCAGAGGAGCCTGATGTGGGGCTCGATCCCATAACGCCGGGATCACGCCCTGAGCCGAAGGCAGACGCTTAACCGCTGTGCCACCCAGGCGCCCCATGACTGTAATTTTTAAACTGACATGAAATGCATTAAATGTCTACATATATGGTTATAAATACACTTTTTCTATATCATTTTTTACGGACATCCCTTCCTTGTTCAATCAAGTTGGGTGTAACAGATGATAGCATATAAAAGATAACAGGCTTTCTTGTACACTATAGAGCGAAATTATAACATTTCAGGGAACAGAACCGATATACATTGAGAAACTGCTTTATATCTTTACTGCTTAACCCTCTCACCAACTATATGAGAGGATTAAGTCATAATGCCACCCATTTCAGAGATGACAAACTTGAGACTTAGAAGCCAGTGACTTTTCGAAGATCCCACAGCCAATTTATGTCAGAATGGAACTGAACTCAAGGTTTTTTGATCAATCCAACTCCATCACTTATAAATCACTGTGAGTTTGGCCACCTTTGTGTAACTGTAAATGCAGGTAATGATTATAGCCGCTCATTTGCGGACCGTGGCAAGGGTCAAGGTCCTGAAAAGAAGATAATGCATGCAAGACTCTGTCTCCTTGTTCGAGAGTGTGCTGCTCAGTGTGTATAATGGCATGTTAAATTAAGTGGTACCAACTATTCCCTCTGGAGGAGTTCAGGAAAAGATAATGTCAAAGAATCACTTGAGGAAATTGTTACCAATGCAAAATATTCTACTTGGATTCATCTAATTTAATCTTCACACATTTGTGATGTGGTTATTGATCTCATTGTATAGTAGTTGAAAAAATAAGGAATTTAAAAAATGTTTTTCCGCAAGAATAAATAATTTTCTTTATGGTGCATGGCTTCAAAGTTAGAATGTCTTTAAGCACGCCCCTTTTTTTTTACTACTTACCATTTATTTTTGACCATGTGTATGTCCTCAGTGGTGAAAAGATACAGGGAAATTTACTAGCACTTTGGAGTACTCACTTAGTATTTAAATAGGGCAATCGTCCTACAGGTAAAAAGGAGACAGACCAGTGTTCAGAAGATTATAACATAAAATAATAATTATTTAAATCAATCCTTATCAAATTGATTTCCTTACACTCAGCCATCTGTATTTTCTTTCCTTTTCCAAGTGCAGTCTGACTTCAACATTCTGACAGTAGATCCAAGGAAAGCAGTAGGTATTGAAAACAGGAGAAAGTTCTTTTAAGGCCTCAGGGCAAGCTCTGAGTAGTCTAGATGGATTTGGTTTACATTCTTTGGTGAAACCTCTGTGCATATCAAAACCTCTTGCAAGACACCATCCATAGCCCTTTTAGATGCATGCTTTAGTGATGAATGTTTACTATCTATGCTTCCTTGTGAACATTTGTGACAGACAAATCCAGACCTCTGACCTCTGAAATAGTAAATACAGCATTGAAATTTTTGAAAATTTTTCAAAGTTTACTTGAGGAAAAAAGTGTGAGTTTTTAATTAATACCTCCCAAGAATCTGCCTACCACAAGCATCTGGGATTTATTTTTTTCTGGTCTGGAATGTAGATGCTTTTGTCTCTTCTCCATCCAGGTGTCCATGTAAAACATACCCATGCTGTAAAATTTACTCTGATGTTCCTTCCCTCAGGAAGCGTGCCCAGATTACCTTTTCTCCCAGCCTGAGTTGCATATATTTTGTTTTTACAGAGAACCCTGAGCTTATCTAAGAAACAGAGCAAACTGATAGTGGCAGTTTTATGTTTAAAAATCTCTAATGCCAGTATAGAATCTGAATCAAGACGGTGCTTAATTTTAAATAAATAAATAACAGTTAATAAATGGAAAGCCAACAGTACAGTCTACAGCCTGAAAGGAATATTGTCACAAACCACATGAATTTTACACTGGGGAAAGTCCTACAGCTGCCCTCAGACATTCTTTCAATAAGTGAGATACTAATTCTGCACACTAGCATTTCTGGTTCTCTTCTTCTGGGCCCATGGTCAGATTTTAGTTCCTCCCTGCATTTAAGTTCAGGCATGATGAGGTAACTCATCTAAGCCAATGAAATGTGTGCATCTTCTGTGGGCAGAAGAATTTAAGATCTGGAATACGACTCTCCATATTGGCCTTCTCTGTGCTTTGGAACAAGGTGATCTTCCAAATGGTGAGACTCTATTCCAGCCTGCATTTGGCCTAAGTGGGCAACGGTAGGCTCCCGTCGCTGCCAACCCATGATGGCTTGTGAACCAGAAGCAACTATCTTGTTGCTTTAAGTCACTGAAATTTGGGGTTCTTTGTTAGAATGGCATAATCTACTACTTTCTGAAGGATATAATACGTATTTTTAAATAAAAATTACATTTGAATATACTTTGGCTTCAATTAATATTATTCTTATTCATACTGGATGCTGGAAGGCATTTGGAGCATCTCTGCTTCTTGGTCATTTATCAGGTTACATTTTCCTCCTCCTGTGTGAGCAAATACACGTGGAGGCTGTCTTGAGGTGTGCAGACCATAACAACACAAAGGGTCATTCCATCTCCTTAAGAATTTTTATAGTAAGAGATGGAATATCTCTACATCTTATAGTGTATCCTTGGAAAGTTTTGTTCGTTTTGTGGTTTGTAATATTTGTTTTAGGGACTAGTGAGACCCCAAAGACCGCTACGCTACACAAAGAAGAAGCACCCATACTTGTTCATTGTCATGCATTCTCCGGGGAATAAACAGGGGAGAGGGAGTGGTTAGCTCAAGTTGCAAGAGGTGACCAGGTGTTGTGCATTGTGCTTGCCTGTGGATGGGGAACGTGTTGTTTTCTTTTAAAAGATTTTATTTATTTATTTGACAGAGAGAGAGTGAGCACAAGCAGGGGGAGTGGCAGGCAGAGGCAGAAGGAGAAACAGGCTCCCTGCTGAACAAGAATCCCAGCATGGGGCTCTATGTCAGGACCCTGGGATCATGACTTGAGCCAAAAGCAGAAGCTTAACCAAGGCTGAGCCACCCAGGTAACCTGATGGTGAACCAGTTTTTGTTTTTATTTTTGTTTTCATGCAAAACTTCCTAATGTCTGGGGAATAGAGATCCTGCTGAAATCATTAACATTGTCTAAGAGGAAAAAATCTCACCAACCAGGGGCTGAGGAACCCATAAAAGCTGATACCTGGGTATTGTTTAACGTTATCTTGAGCAAAAATACTGTATTTTGTTGAAAGTGCATTCGAATTGCATTGTAGAGTTCTGAGTTTTCACCTAGTGACCCACTAAAAACAATGTAATATATATTTGAGCCTGCCTTTACCAAACAATGGGTTTTTCCCTGATTTTTACTCCTCCTCTGGGAGGGGCACAAAGGAGGGATCTCGTAGGGATGGCTGAGATGGAGATTAGTTAGAATTTTTTTTAATGTTTTTTTATTATATTATGTTAGTCACCATACGGTACATCCCTGGTTTCCGATGTAAAGCTCGATGATTCATTAGTTGCGTATAACACCCAGTGCACCATGCAATACGTGCCCTCCTTACCACCCATCACCAGTCTATCCCGTTCCCCCACCCCCCTCCCCTCTGAAGCCCTCAGTTTGTTTCTCAGAGTCCATAGTCTCTTATGCTTCATTCCCCCTTCTGATTACCCCCCTTTCTTTATCCCTTTCTTCCCCTACCGATCATCCTAGTTCTTATGTTCCATAGATGAGAGATATCATATGATAATTGTGAGATTAGTTAGAATTTTGAACAAAACAATACAATCTACTACACATCACCAATTTGGCAGCAAAAATGCCCCTCAAGCTCAGAGCCTCCACTCCCTAGCATAGTGTTTATTTTCCTGCACACTCACTGACAAGCAACCTACTGGATAATTGACAGGCTTGGAAAACATAGTAACCACTGCAAAGCCAAGAGTATTGCTTTGCCTGTTCTGCATTGAGATTTCTTATTTATTTCCCACTTCACTATGTAGAAATTGAATTTCAACAAAAAGATCATTGTTATCCTTGAACAAATAATATGACGTCAAACATTATGCAGACCCTTAAGTTTATGTTCATCCATTTGCTAGATGTTTGCCATTCTTCCTTTCCCAGATACACCCAGGAGAAGAATTTACCTTAAAATTTCCCTGATTCCCATAGTAATGAATTCACAGTAGTTTACTCAAACTGGGTATTATATGCAATCTCACTTTCCATCACTTAAACTTCTGTTCCCTCAGTGGAAACAGAATAACTTTCAGGACGTCTTAGCCATTCCCATTTCTCACCCATGCCAACAATGTACTATTTACATAAGCCTGCTATTGACTTAGGACTTAGCCTTCTTTATCCAGTTTGGACATGACAAAATCCTTAAGAGAAAACAGAGATATTTTCCCAGCCTTCGGATCATTATTCTTTTTCTCTGTGGGAGACTTGCCAAATCTTAGCTCTGGGTCTGGCCCTAAATATCTGAAGGCATTTTCAGTCTCATCCCTCTGTGATCTCTCTCCTGGATTTACCCCACTTTCTAAATGTAAATTAAAAGTTGAAAAAAAAAAAGTAAGGAGGAAAAAAAAAAGAGAATTGAATATAAAACATTCCACTCATCCTTGTTTTTCAGATTCTTAAATATGCACAATTTACAATCAGGTCCTCTTTCTCTTGCCCTTTGGCCAAGATTTGAAAGACCTTTGAAACTCATTACTTTTTAAGATCCCCGTGATGAATCAGTCTTTCTACTTACCTGACCTGTTATTCCTGGAGCTGAGTGTTGAGCTCTTTCAATGTACAAAATTTAATCCATCATTGCAGGTATAGCTTTGCCGGGGTCAAAGAGGAAAGGAAACATTCACGTGGAAACATGGAGTCAGCCTTGGGCAAGATTATAAAGATGATGAAGGTTCCTTAGTGCCTGAGCTGAAGTTGATGACCCATTGCTTCTTGGAGGTCCTTCTTCCCATTCATGTATGCATCTTTACTTCGGCCACTGACTATGGGGAGGCGATATGCCATAGTAGTTAAGGGTATAATCTTTGAACCCAGACAACCTAGGTTTGCATTTCTTGCTCAGCCCATTGACAGATGAAGTGATGTAGCCTTTCCAATCCTCAGTTTTCATTTCTGTATTAAAGGGAACATATCAATACTTATACCGTGTGGTTATTATTGCTATTAAATAAGTCAAGGAATATAAATTGTGCAATGCATTTCCCTGCACATAATAATTTCTTGCTGTTAGTCATCATTAAGAGCAACTTTGCTTAGGAAACTAAGTTTTACTTTTTCTCTTTGCTCTATCATAATCACTTCGGATATTATATAACTTTGTAAAACTTTTCCAATGATTTTATTTGACTACTGTGCTAGGAACCGTGGTTAGTACAGTCTATGTTATGAGCTTTATATCACATTATGTTCTCAAAATCTCTGTAAGGGAATAGACAGATTGTTTCTACAGATGTACAACCTACACTCGGAGAGTTCAGGTCACTTACAGAAGGTGTAAGTGGCATGGCTGTGATTTGATTCTCCAACGATTTTATTTTAAAGTCTTCACACCCTCTCTACACCCTAGCTCTCAAAAAATATCAGCACAGCAGTAACAGTATTTTAATGAGGAACTTCCTTTCCCCATGTTTATTGTTTCCATGTGGAGGGAAACCCATTAGTGTGAATTTCCTGTTCCCTCTCCACTTTCCACACCCTTTCCCCATTATTGGTGGCTTATGGAAAAAACAGAGAGCAGTTTTGGCTCAGTTCTTTTCTCTTCCACCCTTTAAGAACCCACCCAGCAACAGAGAAGATATGGTTTGTGTGCTTAAGGCCCTGCAATATGTCTAGTTGTAAAGACTTCACCCTGGAATGAGAATCACTGTGATTTCTTTGGTAGGTCAGCCTTTCTTTGGTAGGTTCTGTTGGTTGGTCGTCCTACAGAATTTGCCATATTCACCTCAACAGCCTTTAACAGTGACAGAGAAGAGTTTTCATTTTTCTTGACCTTATTTCTAACTCTTATTTCAGTTGGTTTCAAATTTAGATGGGAAAACATTTATTTTATTGGGTCTTCTCCTTGAAGTCATTGTCCAGACTGCCTTTTTAAAATGATGCCCGAACACAGACATGTTACGTTGGCCATATGGATGACCAAATAATTGTGGGAAGAGATTTTGGAAGAAGCCAGAGTCCTAAGCACCTTGTTCATGTATGTTTTAGCTTTTGTTTTTCCCAGCTTTCAGTGCCAGAATTGTCAATGGTATGGCTAAGTTCACAAATATCTCCTGTATCTGAGATTATTAGCCATTATTTTGGAGACAATTTATCCCATGCTCTTCTGGTTATTTTCCAAGAGAGTGCTTGCCAAATTTGGGGGGACAATTTTAGAATCAACTAAAAACTATGCAAAGCAGAATTTTGCATTTAGTTTACATAAATATCTTTTATTTTCTCATTCACTCACTTATTTATCCTTTCAGTATTTGTTAAACTCTCATTTTATGACTAGGACTTCCCTAGCACTGGCGATATAATGGGGAGCAAGCTTGAAGCCCATTATAGTACCAGATATCTGTATTCATTTATGTTACTTTATTTTGAGTGATAAAGTCTGACCATGATTAGCTTACGGGGGGAAAAAAAAGGAAAACATTTGTTAGGATGTTGAAGCATCTAGTGGAACAGGAGTGGGGAGTCAACAAATTAGGGAGAAAAATAACCAGGAAGTTTCCAGGAATTGGAAGAGCTGAAGCACTTGGGTCTTCAACCTGGAAGGCTGCCATTAATGTGACTCAGTCTGATGGCTCTCTGTCTCTCTGTCCCTCCCCGTGCTTTGTTGGATATCTGAGTGGATCAGACTAGACTAAGTGTTTACCCTTCATCTATCAGGTATAGCCATGAACAGGTGGTCAAGTTTAAGTGGAAACATCACCACTGACATGGGAAGGCTACTCCCAGAGGAGGCAGAATTATTTCGAATTGAGCAGTTGCTACAAGAAGACTCTGTTCTATGAAATGGATGAAATTCCTGTTTCTATAAATCCAAATGAGAGAATGTCATCTCTTTCTATGGTGCAATGTGAAATAAATGGACTTCTTGGCTCTCATCACATCTATATTCTCTTTTCCTCTCGTATATTCAAAGATGTTGCTACCCAAAGTGATTCAACAATTCCACATGAAATCCTCAGGCCTCCACGGGGAAAGTAGGCCTCGTACTTTCCACTTTGTCATCAGATACTTACATCCCCATTTCTCACTGGGTAATGAGAGAAGAGCTTCGTGGATGTTGGGTGGAATATTTCAGCATACCGCCTGGATCAAAGAACTTTCTTAAAGAGTGTTTACTGAATGATAGAAACTTTTTGAGGCTGAACTAAGATGGCAAACTGTTACAGACTGGATTGTGTCTCCCCAAAATTCCTATGGTGAAGTCCTAACTCCCCAGGACGGCAGAATGTGATTGTATTTGGAGATAAGACCTTTAAAGGGATGATTAAAATGAGGTCCTTGGGGGGGCTTAATCCAATCTACTGGAAATTTAGATGAGGAAACTTGGGCACACACGAATCACCGGGGATGTGTGCACACAAAGGAAAAGTCACGTGAAGACACAGTGAGAAAGCAGCCATCTATAAGCCAAGGAGAGAGGTCTTAGAGAAACCAAACAGACTGACATCTTCATCTTAAACTTCTGGCCTACAGAACTGTGAGAAAATACATTTGTATTGTTTCAGCCATCCAGTCTGTGGTATTTTGTTATGGCAGCCCTAGAAAACGAATACACCAACTATTCTGGTTTGCCTGGGAAGGAGAGGTTTCCAAGAATGTAGGACTTTCATTGTAAATTGGAAAGTCTTAGGTAAATTGGGGCAAATTGATCACCTAGAGTTTAAGCCAACAAATGTGTATGGTAGTCCTGTTGAAAACGACTTGACAGGGGTGCCTGGATGCCTCACTTGGCTGGGCATTGGACTCTTGATTTTGGCTTGTGTCATGATCTTGGGGTCGTGGGATTAGGCCCACATGGACCTCCATGCTTGGCGGGGAGTGATCGGCGGGGAGTGATCTGCTGGGGATTCTGTCCTCCTCTTCCTCTGTCTCTCCCCCCACACGGGCACGTGTGCACACACACTTTCTCTCAAATAAATAAATCTAAACAAACAAACAAAAAAACCTTGAGGGAGGAAAATGGCGACTATCAGAGGAATAAAGAAAGTACTGAGTATCAAGGACCCAACATAGTGCCTGGCACATATGTTGCTATTCAACTGATGGGATTAATAGTAAAAATAAAATTAATGTATGTTTTCAAACTTACTATTTATCATATAGTGTGTTAAAAGAAGTAAATGTATCATCTCAACTTATCCTGACGATCACCACAATTATTACCTTTTTGCAGGTGAAGAAATTGACTTAATCTCATAGAGATTAATTGTAGAAAGAGTAAGTAAACCTACCAATGTCATGCAATTCACAAGTAATAGCACTGAGATAATAACTGAATTCGGTCTGACCCAGATTGTGTGTCCTTTCCTCAAGATGCCCTCTGCATCCTTAACTCCCATTGTTTTGGTTGATTTCTCTTGTGATGTTCCTCTCATTCCTGACTAAAGCTTTTAGCATTTCCCTGGTTTGAGTACGGAGTTCATGATTATCTAGTTTCTTATTTGGCTGCCCCAGGGGGTATTTTGTACTCAATCACTGATTTCCTTTGCTTATTAATTTACTCAATTATTCTACCAACCTTTAATGTGTGCTCATTTTGTGTTATGGATTCAAGTTATAAATACAAATAACCCAACTCTTATCCTCCTAATAACAGAGGGATCTATATTTGTAGTCAGGGAATTTTACTCAGCAATACAACCTCAGTTTTATCCTAACAGCCTGTATATTGAATTAATACTTCTCATGGAAAAGATGATAATTTTTCTCCAAGAATTTGATCTCTAGTCTCTAGACTCAAGGCTGAGATGTGCTGTTTCATGGGACCCAAGGTTTGGGTCTACTTATCCAACTTTCTTTCCTTTAATGTCCTCAAAGGTAAATTTTAAAAGAGTGAGAAAGACAGTTATCATATGATTTCTCTCATCTATGGAACATAAGAACTAGGAAGATCGGTAGGAGAAGAAAGGGATAAAGAAAGGGGGGTAATCAGAGGGGGGAATGAAGCATGAGAGATTATGGGCTCAGGGAAACAAACTGAGGGCTTCAGAGGGGAGGGGGATGGGGGAATGGGATAGACTGGTGATGGGTGGTAAGGAGGGCACGTATTGCGTGGTGCACTGGGTGTTATACGCAACTAATGAATCATCAAACTTTGCATCAGAAACCAGGGATGTACTGTATGGTGACTAACATAATATAATATAATAAAAAAATTTAAAAAATAAAAAAATTAAAAAAATAAAAAGGGTGGATACAGTAAGAGGTAAAGAATTCACACTAAGTATTTTTTTTCTCTTTTAGAAAACAAACACTGCTTGTCCAACCCATAAATATACAACCGTTACAGTCGTTTAGTCATCCGCAATGAAACAGACACAAGCTCAGCGTCCATCGATGACTATGAAGAGCAGAACATAAGAATCGTGATCTGGAACAATGTTTACTGACAGGAAAGTCATAATTTTGCTTGGGGCTTTGTCTTCAAGTTCATTTTCACTGAGAGCTAAGGCTGTGAGCTGAGGCTTCTTCATTCCAGTTCTGTTACTAGCTTTGGCTGGAAGGAAATTTCACACCTTGGGTTCTTCATGTGTTGAATGGGACCACAGTGACAAAGTCCTACTGGAAAACATTGCTTTCGGGAAGTAAGATGCCTGAAATCATAGCATGATATTTGGGGCCCTCCAATGTTGCTAAAGACAGAACTCTCATGGCAAATAAAACCTTGGTTTGCAGTAGCAATAAAACATTTCTTCTAGTTGTTTCTTTCTAAATGCTCCTCAAAAATACACAATATGTCATATTTTTGAAAATGTAATGGTCTTTCCCAGAGGTTTTTATTGTGGTGAGTATTTGATGGGGTTGGAGTGGCATAAGTTGACTTCTCCTCCATCAGACCCATGCATCTCTGGATGTGACTTGCTCTTTCTAGGCTATGGGATACGACTGACATTTGTTCCTTGAATTGGACCCTGTGCTCCTTGGCCACTGTCATGCCCAGACCTCTGACCACCAGAGTCACGTTTCTCAGAGAGTGGTCATTGGAGTAGTTTTCCCTTCATCCATAGGACTCTGCTCAGCATAAAGGACAAGGTGACTTTGGAGTCACTGTCAGGAAAATGCATGCTATCAATGAAGGCCGCTTTCTCCACTTGGCAAAGTGGATTTGCTCTGGAAGGGACAGCTCATCGCAGTGAGCCAGTTATGTTTTTGCTCAGCCCAGGGATTGTTATATGTTCTGCAAGAAGATTTTGATTGCCACAAGCTGGTGCATGATGCAATGGTCGTACTTGAAGCGCTCTGCAAAACAGTCCTCTCAGGGTTGTGGGTTGTGGAAGGGGAAGGAAACATAAGCCTTAGAGGCCTTACAGCCTGCTACTGAGGCTCAGCCTTCTCTGACAGGTATGGTGGTGCCCTTGGCAGTGGCAATGCTGGAACTCTTGCTGACTGGCTAAGACCCTGCACCCGCCTCTTTTTGGGATCAGCGGCCGTGAGCATGGAGAGGGTATATCTCGGGAAACAGATATTCCTAACATCAACCGGTATGAGAACCCGTAGCAGAAGGGTTACTTGGACCCAAGGAAATGTCTAGTGAGAGACTGGCTGGAAGCAAAGGGTGTTTCCTCAAAGCAAGAGGATTGCCACGGCCAGTGACACCAGTGAACTTCAGTCTTCTCATAAATGTGACCTGACAGAATTGCCTCAGGGCCCCTCTCTTGCAAGTTCTGCCCAGCCCAGGGAGTTGGTCCGGCAGCTTTAATGACGCTCTGTTCTTTTGAGAGTCACATCTTCGTGTGCCATTCTTTTCACTTTGCTCTGCTCTTGTTAGTGGGTTGTGTTGGAATCGAATGAAACGGAAAATACTCTGGAGAATCTTACTTGTTGAGGACTTTGCGGTTTGTAAAGGGCTTTCGCATCATCTCACAAATGTACCCTTCTGAATTTAAGGATTCTGGAGAACGTGGCACACAACCTCATGTCTGGATAGGAAACACCTGTCGAGCTCAGGGGAATGCCCACACAGAAAGGGCGTCAGTATATCCAAGTTCCAGAGAGGTAAACTGAGTCTTGAAGAACTCAGGGACATTGCTTATTGGTTCCAGGACTGATCTAGCAGCAGTAGACCTGAAATTCAGCTTTCCTGGTAACTGGAGCAGTTTTCTGCTCTTTCCCTTTTTTCTTTCTTGTGTACTTAATTTATTATTATTGTTATTGTTGTTGTTGTTGTTGTCAGTTGAGCATCGGACAGCTTTATCGCCCCAAAGCAATGTGAACAGAGTTTTAGACGGTGACATCACTGTAGAGCTCAGATGTGTTCATTGCTATAAGCGGAAAGCTTCCAGCAGGCTGTGGTTTAATGAGGCAATCTCAAAGCAGCTTAAACCATTGTTTGCCTTTTGCCTTTGTTTGCAAATTCAGCACAACTTCGTGAAATCTGCCAGAAAATGACAAGAGTCTAGCAAAATTACTCATAACTCGAGGGACTGGGTGAAAGCAAACTGCCATCGCCTCTTTCCGTGGCAATTTGAGAGGGCTGATGAGACAGGCCCCTGCATGCAGGCTTCAAGGTCAGGACAACAACAGCAGCCCAGAGTGGACACTTTCCCGGCAATTTCACCTCTGAGACCCAGGACCCTGGATTCCACTGCGGTATTGAAAATTCCCTGTTGCCCCCCAAATTGCCTCTAAAGTCATTTCATGAAAATGGTCCCTGAAAATAGGATCTCAATGACAGTAAAGATTATCACTGGGTTTCCAAAGAAAATAAAAAACATACAAGTGCAATCATTTGATATTTTTTTCCCCTGAAAAACAAAACAAATGAACAAACAAAAAAGGGGGAACAGACTCATAAATGCAGGGAACTAACTGGTGGTTTCCAGAGGGGGGAGGTGGGGGAAAGAGTAAAATAGATAAAGGGATTGAAGAGGTACGAAGTGCCAGTTATAAAATAAATACGTCACAGAGATGAAAAGTACAGCACAGGGAACAGAGTCAGTAACATTGTAACAACAACGTGTGATGGCAGATGGTGACCACATGTATTGTGGCGAGCACTGAGTAATGTCTAGAACTGTGGAATCACATATTGTATATTTAAAACGAACATTCCATCAGATGTCAGCTCTGCTTCAATAATACAAATCAATAAATAAAATAAAAACACCAACTTCTATTTTTATTAGACACATAGCAGGTTACAACAGGAAGGAAGAAAGAGCAGGAAGAGTAGAGGGAGAAGGAGGAGGAAAAGGAGGCAACAAAAAGGAACGTTCCGGAAAACAAGTAACTGTGCTATAAGGATATGAATAGGGCGCAAGACCTGGTATCTAGAGATGAGATGAGAGCAGCACTCATTAACAGGCAAGGGGCCCAGGCTTTCCACGCCTTCTTTCAGACCTCTACCCCCAGGGAAAGCACTCAGCCTGCTGGCTGAGATCTATGTTCTGGAAGGAAGGCTGGGAGGACAGTGTGCACGTGCAGGAGGAGGGGGGACTCAGGCCAGTGTAGGCAGAGCTCCTCCTCTTTCCTGCTCATTGTTATTTTGTTGTAGTTCATCTGAATAATCGGGGACATAGAGAATTATAAACGAAGCCAGACATGTTACTGATCGCATTTGGGGCGGGAGATAGAAGGAAGACTATATGGATGGGGTTTGCAGTGGGGCTAACGGCAAGCACGGGCGGGATACAGGAGAATTTGGATTTTGAGAATTCTTGTCTGAGAGACACGTGCAGCCACTGGAATACTCTCGTTCATCATTTTGGATGCTTAACTTTTCCTTAAATATGACTCTGTAGGGAAACTGTCAAAAGCCCTGGCACTTGCCAGGTTTTATTCGTTTCTCTACCATAAACCCAGTAGAAATAGTCTTTGCCCAACTCCTCATTCTTTTTCCAGTACAAGGAGTGGTTAGACTGGGAGAGAGCACGGAGGTGCTGGGCTGCCAGCTTCGGATCAGTGAGCTGTGCCTGAGGCATCAGGGCAGGTGAAATAAGCCCCCGATTGTGGTCATAGACTTTTCCCATTCAGCCCAAGTTTAAAGCTGTTTCCCCACCCATGAAACAACAACAGCAATAATAATAAAACCGTCTTGGGAGAGGCATCCCCAGCACTATATTGCCATCTTGTAAGACGATCCTGAGATAGAAGACATTGGTCTCCAAGGCTGGGAATGCCCTGAACTTCAAGTAACTAGCTTGAGATTAGAGAACATCTAATTGTCCCTTCCTGATTCTGGTCCCAAGGGAGGCTTCTGGGAAATGGGAGGGTGTAAGAACAAGAGTCGAGTGGGCTTTCCGACAGTATAAGGCAACAGTCCTTACACATTCCTGAGTCAAATGCCCACTGAGATTTGGAGAAAGCTATGGGAATTCTCTCCAGAAAGTGGATTAATACATAAATTTGCAGAAACCAATAGTGGATTTCAGATCCAGACGATCTTATTTAATTAAGCTAAGGAGGTAGAAACCAAAGACAAAAATCCAAGGCACAAACAATTTGGGGATATTTTGGAAACGTTGTCATTTTCCAATTGGTTGCTCATTATCTCTCAATGTTTTCTCTGAAGAAATAATGGTAAGACTCTAAAACCAGGTAGACACTGGGATCTACAGGCCAGAAGAAAGAGGTCCATTAAAGAAACAAATTCCCGCGTGAAAACGGGGGCTGGGACAGAAATGGCACAAGAAAGAGCCTCAAATTCCCTTTTGCTCTTAGAATACAATGCAGACTACTTAAGGCTATAAGGACCTTGCCTGATTTCTCTTACTCCTCACCTCAGTGGGCTTTTCCGTGTTCCAAGAACCTCTAACACTTCCCTGAGCACTAAATGCGCCATTCCAGGGCTTAGCCCCCCTGTTCCTAATGCTGGAAGCGTTCTCCTTCCAGCTCCTGGTGCCAAGATAGATTCCTCCTCAGTTCTTCATCAGTTCATCAGAGGGGACTTGGTTCATCTCTTCACCTAAACCCGTCCCCTCATCCCAACACAGGACTGGGTGTGTTCTCTCCATATCTCTTCCTACAGAATGTCATTAATTTGTTCCTTTCAAAGTAGTAGCGAACACGTATTGAGCACTTACTATGTACCACAGCTATTTAACCTTCCAAAATTTAATCCTCATAAGGACTTTAAGACCCGGAGACTCTTATTATTTGCTTTTAACATGTGAGAGGAAACTGAGGCACAGAAAGGTTAAGTAACTCACCCAGGGTAACACAGAAAGAGGTGGACCTAGGATTCAAACCCAAGCTCTGGGGCTGGACCGTCTTGGTATTCTGCCACTGCTGCTCTGTCTCCCCCAGCAGAAGGGACGTTCCCAGGGGCCGAGACTCCTCCTGACTTCACGACTGCATCCTGAGCGGCTGGAACAATGCATTGAGGGCTGGGTCTGGAGAGTCACCGTGAGACTCACAAAGCAGATAAAGGGGAGGAAAACTTTCTGGATTCAGGGCTCTGCACTTAGCTAATTCCTGGTTTTACCGAAATCCCTTACCTGACCCAGCCTTATTTCCCTTGGTGTTGTAAATCTGGTAGTTTATATCAAGCACCCAGCACACAGCAAGCCCTCAGGATGTGGCAGGGGCTGTGATGGAAAGGGACAAGGGGGAGGAGGAGGGAGAAAACAGGGAGGAAGAAAAGAAAAACAGAAATCAGGTTCGTTTTACAAAAAGGATTGTTTTAACCACTATAAATTGCTATATAACTCTTCAGTGGGCAATCCCTTCATTCCTGGGTACTTTGGTCTATTGGAAACAACATGCATTTGGAGTCAATTATTCTTAAACATTTATTTTGCTTTATAACCAGTGATGTGCTGGTATGTTTAACAATCGGCTCTTGGGGGAGGAGTGGGGGCTGATTCATAGCAATCGTTGATCTACATGTCCTAAATAATTCCATTGTGGCTGACTTCAAGTGAACAATATGGCATTCCTGAATGGACAGTGGACTCTGACAAGATGGTATGAGCTGGTTCCAGTGCACCATGGTGCCTCCTGCGATGCGACCCTGAAGAACTAATCTCTCTGAAACTCAATTTCATGCCCAACAAAGAGTATCCATCCATCTCCGGCTCTGGGGTCACTGGGCAATATTAAATATGACAATTCAGAGAAATACCAAGCATGGTGCCTGGCACACAGCAGTGAACAATGAATATTGGCCCCTTCCATTTAAGGACAGTTCAAGATTAAAAATCCAAAAAGCTTCCTCAAGGTTGTGTTGGTAGGGAGAGAACTGGGAAGAGAATCCAGATCTCTAAGGAGAAACAATATTTATCTTATTCTTCCACTTTCTTTTTCATTCTGTCTATAATGATCTTATCTACACATTTTTCCTTGGACCTCATTTCCTTTGACTAGAGCTAGACAGTCAATTGCAGAAAGGATAAAATAAATGAGAAGTAATAACTGTGGCCTTGGTACCACATTTACTTTATAAATAAAATGAATCTTTCAGAACATTTTGTCTGATGAAATGATATAGCTGGGACCCTAAAGCCAGATTTAGAAAATCTTAAATATACAGATTTAACGATTTTAATAAAAGGTGGCAACCCCCTTGATTTATTACAGAAGTTGTTAAACGACTGACGAACACACACGTATGTGCACACGTACATATGTTCACATATTACATAGATATGTATGTGTTCATGTACATGCATATTAGACTACATTTTTATTCATACATTTATAAGTAATTTGGAACAAGAAGACCCAGAAATAGTTAGTTTATTGATTTGCTTTTTTATTCATTTATTTTTTTATTCCTTTAATTACTCACGCATCCAATCTTTGTGGAATATTTGCCGTGTGTCCGACACTGTGCTAGGCAAGAGGCCATACCAAAATCAGTTCTAGGGGTCTGGTGCACTGTGGGAGTGAACCGACTCCTGAGTAGACAGACATATATAGAGAGCGTTACAATGCAAGTAAGCACAGAGCACCATGATAAAAATAGAAATGGGAGATGCACAAAGCTCACCACCTTCAATTTTGTTATGATTTTGCAGGAAATGGGGTGGATGGGAGCATTTTCTTTTAGCTAGTTTTAACTTTTTACTTATATACTGTATTGAAGGATGGAAACAAAACGTGACTCCAAATAATTCAACATAGGATTGTCTCTCTGAGGTTACATCCCTGAGTAGTCAGTCCTGTATCGTCCAAGACTCGCCTTCTTGGATTCAAGGTCTATCTGCACCTATGCGGTAATACACTTCTAGGCCTGTAGATGGCAGACTTCGCTCATTGTTTCGATAGATTTCGCCCACACCTGTTGGATGTGTGGTTAAACTTTGGGCCACAGCGTCTAAACCTCAGCCTCATGGTGCTCGGGAATGTAGAGCTGCATATTTCCTTGCTTGGTCCACCTTAAAATCTTGTGATGCGACATATTTTTCATTTCAGGGGTTTTTAATGTACCTTCGTGTTTTTTGGGTACAGCTCATACATAAGTGACTAGGCAGGGCTTCAACTCGAAAGACTTTTGATCTTCCGATGTAAATAAGACATTATTTGAGAAAAAAGTCCATGCTGTGGAAAGCCCAGGGAAATTAAAAATAGAGCCCACTCACCCTGAATATATGCATGCTTGCAAAGCATAGACTCACTTTGCAACACCCCACACCTGTGTCTTCTCTCAGAGTCTGGCCATCTGGTAGTACCTTGGCCCAAGGTCTAGAATTATTTCAAGGAAGCAAGCGTTTATTGACTTCCTTCTATTTGCAGGGTACTGCATTTGGTGATAAGAAAATACACAGCGGAATAGGCATACAACTTGGCCTTTGAAACTCATAATTTTGGGGAGGAAACTAATAATATTGTAGCTAGAAGATCACAAATTGAATGAAAGTACTCTAGGGGTGGAAGGGTAGAGGATATCACACCCCATAATGGTAGATGGAATATTTGTGGAAACATGGAATTCTAATGAGCTGTGGGATTATTTGCAGAGACTTTACAGGCAGCTCGGAGGAGAAAGCATTACAAACATTTGAATCAGTTTGGACAAAACCATATTTTGCAAGGTCCCTGGAGGCGAAAATTTGTCCTATTCGATAGAATTGAATTTTGGATTTTGTGGCCAACAAATCCGTATAATCCCAAAATAAACATCTGTATCATCCACTATTTATTCTGTATCTTGAAATAATTATATATTTGTACCACATTAAAGTATACCTATCTGGCAACTTTATAGTTTTTAATATATGCTTATTATTTTAAAAAATTTATAAACTTTGGGAAGAAAGAATTAGACAGTAATAAAAATAACCTGTAATTCTACCTACCTGATAAAGCTATTCCTACTATTTCAGTGTTAAATAAAACTTAATGATTAAATAAACATTCTAATAGCATGATGTCTGCATTTATTAAAAGCTACTAGCTTGAGACTGAAATTATTGGCAC
Organism: Ailuropoda melanoleuca; assembly: GCF_002007445.2. Taxonomy (NCBI): domain Eukaryota; kingdom Metazoa; phylum Chordata; class Mammalia; order Carnivora; family Ursidae; genus Ailuropoda; species Ailuropoda melanoleuca. Next base: position 102,012,611 of record NC_048228.1, read on the forward strand.
ATAAGGCCAGTCATGAGCACAATGACATTTTCCTGCCTTGTTAAAAATTATAAGGGATCGATGAAAATGATTTTCATTTTGAAACTAGAAAAATAACTAATGCATTTTTTTTTCAGTGAAGTCTCAGCTTTGGGCTTTGTCTATAAAAGATTTAAGTCCAAGCTAAGATGAGTCATTTATTGGGTTGTTGCTTCTCTTCCTAAGACTCTTTTCCCTTTTCTGTTAAGTGATATCATAATATCTATCTTCACTTGTGAGATTCAAAAGAAGTTGTGTGGTGACCTGATGTATGTCAGGTGCTTATGAAATGTCAGTTCCTCCCCACTCTTTTGTAGGGTAAGCCCCATTTCTCTTATCCACTGAGGCTTTCAGAGAAAATCACTCTAGTCTAGAATTTCCCAGCCTTGGTGCTATTGACATCGGGGGCAGATACATTTTTGTTACGGGGCCTGTAGGAGCCTTCGGGACATTTATCAGGATCCCTGTCCTCTACTCAAGAGATGTCAATGGCAATTCCCTGGTCGTGGCGACCAAAAATGTCTTCAGATATTGCTGAATGTCTCTGGGGGGTGCAAATCACCCCTGATTGAGAACCACTGCACCAGTGCCTTGAACGACAACTGCTTCATTGATGTGGATGGATGAGGATCTATCTTTCTAATGTACTTGTGCTGTACACTGTGGCCATACCCTGCAGCTAAGGCTGAGCGTTCTTAAACCCCGTCTCCCCAAGCTTATGAAGCTATAGCTCACACTGTGACTCTTCACTGCCCCTTCCTGCATCACCTAACTCCTGAGAAGTCTTGGATCCTGAGAAGTCTTGGACACAACAGTTTGTGTTTTATTTTTTATTTTTTAATTTTTTAAAAAGATATAGTTATTTTAGAGAAAGAGACAGAGTGAGCAAGTGGGGGTAGGGACAGAGGAAGAGAGAGAATCTCAAGCAGACTCCCCACTGAGTGTGGAGCCCAACATGGGACTCAATCTCATGATTCTGAGATCATGACCTGAGCAGAAATCCAGAGTCAGATGCTTAACGGACTGAGCCACTCAGGTGCCCCCATAGTTTGTGTGTTAACATCTTTTTTTCCAGACAGCTCATGGGGTCTATAACCATCTATGTTGTTGTAGGTTCATTATCTGGTTTGCCTTGGGTGAATCCTTCACCCACTGAATCACCGTCCCCCCAACTGCATGCCCTCTCTACCCAAATAGGCTTCTGTCTTGGGTCCTGCTTAGCAGTCAAGTTTCCCACTGGCACTGCCATGAAGCACAGGCCACTTGCTGAAACCCTGGCATCTTTCCTAATTTGGAATTATCTTAACCCCCCAGGAACTGGGGTCACAGGTCTCCATATATTCAGTGACAGACCTAGATGCTATATATATATATCTCTTGGGAGGAGGTGTTGTGTTGTTTGAATAGGATTATGGTGGATATCTCCATGAACGGTGACAATGAGGTGGTGCTGAGATTTGAGCTGAACTGTGCTATTCATATGTGGCTTTTACTTCCTTTCTCTATGCCAATTATTTTTGTCTGCCATTTAATATGCTTTTGCAGAATGTACACAATTGACAGTTTCTTCATTTATTTAGGTGACTTTAAGTGCACTAAGCAGTTCTGTCATGTTGTTGGCTGTACGAGCTCCCCCTGCTTGCAAGGGCATGAGGCTCTGTACAACCCCTAACCATCATTCCACTTCCCTTCCTGACAGTGCTGTGATTTTCACGACCACTAGGCTGTTAGTTTAAAAATATGACCACTGAGAAACACCTTGAAGTTATAGATCCACACCCTACCAAGAACTCCTTATTTTAGTATTTTAGACCCATCCACTCTGTCGGGTATCCTTATACACCAAATTCAGTTCGAATAAAATCAAAGTTCTTACCATACTGTATGTTGAACTTCTGAACTGACCTCCATCCAGATGATCTGTTTTTAGCCACATCAAATTCTTTTCTTCAGGTTTTTCTAGATTTTACCTTTATTTTTCCGCCATGAGTTTTAGATACTAACAGTAGCCAAGCTTTCTCAGAAAGCAGAATCTCAGGCAAAGGCTTGCATCATATAGTTTATTTTGGGAAATAATCCCAATGAACGGGATGAGGCATAAAGAAAATGAAGCAAGGAAGAATCTTCTAGAATTTGTTATTGGGCTGTCACTGTTGTGGATCTCTTAGGCTACATTCTGTTGGGAAACCATTGATCCATATGTCATGCTCCTCAAACTTGTCCACCTGAGGGACAGAAAAAGGTTATATTTACCTGTTGGCTTCAATATCCCATTGGTCAAGAATTAACCCCATGGAATATTAACTCTATTATAATTCCAGGCTTGTCTATGTGTCAAAAATGATTTATCCAGTTGTTACAGGGAAGACATGTGACAGCATGCAATGTTTAGTGCAACAGAGGAAAGTACCATAAGGGTATATTCACTTGCAAATGATCATTATAGCCATGGCTGCGATAAAAATGTAGGTGGAGCTCCTTGCATAGGAGCTGCTTTATGATATCAGTGCCAGGGCTCTCTCACTACCAGGGAATGAGAGAGAAGATGAGGTTTCATCTGATAAGCAATGACTAGTGAAAATGTATTATCTAGATAAAGCTATCCAGAAGAAAGGTAAAAATCTCAAGATGGCTTCAAATGGGCATGTGTTTATACAAGACTCAAATTGATAATAATATGTGCCTTGACCCTACTTTGGCTTTTCATTCTTCTCCCAATTCTTCTCCCATTCTTCGCCCTCTTCCAGTTCAGCATGGTCACCAACCCTATACTATATGGTGACATTATCAAAAAGAAAGGCTCCATCAGTTTGCCACAACATTCTTCACCCTTGATCCTGGAAACTTCTCATATCGTTTCTGATCTTTGTAGGATCTGGATGTTTTGGTGGGTCCTGGTTACATGTCCAGATGTAAACCAGCATTGTATAGATCCCACGTATGAAGTTGAGCTGAACATTAATCAATCATTGGGTATGTGCGATTTCAGCTCTTCTCCTTCTGAAGTCTCAATAAATGTCAGCATTTAACATCCTCTGTTCACTTTATGTTTAAACCTGTGGAAGAATATTGTCTCAAATGATTTTATATTAAAGAACTCCATTGCCAGTGTTTGCACATGTGTGTATGGGAGAAGGATACTTATAAGGAGCTTATAATTATCAATTTGAATCTTGTATAAAAACATACCAATTTGAAGCCTGTGTGTACATATGGTGTGTGTGTGTGTGTGTGGTGTGTGTGTCTCCTGCACGCACGGGCACACGATGGAGGGAACATAGACGTTACGAGTTACAGGGTGTTATGAATTAAAGGATAAAGGATCTTCTTCAGTTGGGTGTCCCTGGTAGCAAAGCATGAGACAAAGATTTGAATGCAAGTGGTGCATTGGGTGATCCCAATTTGGGTGATTCCAGGAAACGCTGGTAGGCAACAGGGAAATAAGACAGAATAGGAAGGCGCTGTGTTATTCCACATCCTCTGAGCAGCAGACACCACGGCAGGGTTACATGTACAAGGATTTCACTGGGGGAAAGCATAGACGAGAAAATGGGAAGGGACTAGGAGAAGCCTGGGGACTTGTCAGATTTCATTGGAGGTTTGAAGGATGGGGAAAGAAGAAAGTTGGGCAGAAGCACCTTGGACTGCTAAGAAAAGTCTGGTAAGGCCTGTACAGAGCCCTTGCATCCTAGAAAGCTATCAGAGAAATACTGCACATGCCTCAGTGTCCCTGTCTCTCAGTCATTGGCTGACAGAAATCCATGGGAAGCGTGGTCTTGGTACAAATGCAGTGTTGGATTTAAGAATGGAACAGCTGGGTCCCTCAGTCAATTACTTCCCCGCAGTCAGGGATCTGACAGGTGTATTCTCAAAACCATCACAGAAGCCAATTCCAGGTGCTGGTGTTCTTAAATAGTGTGTTACTTACATGGGCATTGGTGCTCGGTCTTGCTCAGGACCTCTGATGCCTGGTGAGGAGAGACCTAAACGTTGTCCTACCTGAGGGCTGAGGAGATACTTATCCACCAGGTGCCATGTGGCATTATTTGAGGACTGCTCCCAGGAGCATCAGTCACCTGGCACCTCTCGCTTAACCCCACACTCAGCCAGAGAAAGCCCCCAGGCAGAGAAGCACAGATGCTTGTGAGAGGCCATTGGCACATGTGAAATGGAAACCATCAAGGGGATATGGCAGAACACCAACAGAATCCGTTACAATGAGCTAAGGAAAAAGGGAAGCGAATTCTCCTGAAGGCTAATTATTTGTTCTTCAGCCTCTCTAGGTTTCCCAGGATTTGAGGGTAGTCAAGTAGCATTTTCTTTCTGTTTATGATTTCCCTCTGAGACTATCATTGCTTTAGGCAAATGTATTCATGTGAAGAATCATTTTTCTCCATGTCTGAGCCTGTAATAAATGTCAACCCTTTTTTGGCAACTGCAGCTAACGCTGCAGACTTACCATTACCGAAATTGAAATTACATATGTTAGGACCCCAGATCAATTTATTTCAAGGGACATCCAAGATGACTCTGGACAGGCAAT
>NC_048228.1:102017621-102199916 GCF_002007445.2 Ailuropoda melanoleuca
ATACTTATAAGGAGCTTATAATTATCAATTTGAATCTTGTATAAAAACATACCAATTTGAAGCCTGTGTGTACATATGGTGTGTGTGTGTGTGTGGTGTGTGTGTCTCCTGCATGCACGGGCACACGATGGAGGGAACATAGACGTTACGAGTTACAGGGTGTAATGAATTAAAGGATAAAGGATCTTCTTCAGTTGGGTGTCCCTGGTAGCAAAGCATGAGACAAAGATTTGAATGCAAGTGGTGCATTGGGTGATCCCAATTTGGGTGATTCCAGGAAACGCTGGTAGGCAACAGGGAAATAAGACAGAATAGGAAGGAGCTGTGTTATTCCACATCCTCTGAGCAGCAGACACCACGGCAGGGTTACATGTACAGGGATTTCACTGGGGGAAAGCATATACGAGAAAATGGGAAGGGACTAGGAGAAGCCTGGGGACTTGTCAGATTTCATTGGAGGTCTGAAGGATGGGGAAAGAAGAAAGTTGGGCAGAAGCACCTTGGACTGCTAAGAAAAGTCTGGTAAGGCCTGTACAGAGCCCTTGCATCCTAGAAAGCTATCAGAGAAATACTGCACATGCCTCAGTGTCCCTGTCTCTCAGTCATTGGCTGACAGAAATCCATGGGAAGCGTGGTCTTGGTACAAATGCAGTGTTGGATTTAAGAATGGAACAGCTGGGTCCCTCAGTCAATTACTTCCCCGCAGTCAGGGATCTGACAGGTGTATTCTCAAAACCATCACAGAAGCCAATTCCAGGTGCTGGTGTTCTTAAATAGTGTGTTACTTACATGGGCATTGGTGCTCGGTCTTGCTCAGGACCTCTGATGCCTGGTGAGGAGAGACCTAAACGTTGTCCTACCTGAGGGCTGAGGAGATACTTATCCACCAGGTGCCATGTGGCATTATTTGAGGACTGCTCCCAGGAGCATCAGTCACCTGGCACCTCTCGCTTAACCCCACACTCAGCCAGAGAAAGCCCCCAGGCAGAGAAGCACAGATGCTTGAGTGAGAGGCCATTGGCACACNTCACCTGGCACCTCTCGCTTAACCCCACACTCAGCCAGAGAAAGCCCCCAGGCAGAGAAGCACAGATGCTTGTGAGAGGCCATTGGCACATGTGAAATGGAAACCATCAAGGGGATATGGCAGAACACCAACAGAATCCGTTACAATGAGCTAAGGAAAAAGGGAAGCGAATTCTCCTGAATGCTAATTATTTGTTCTTCAGCCTCTCTAGGTTTCCCAGGATTTGAGGGTAGTCAAGTAGCATTTTCTTTCTGTTTATGATTTCCCTCTGAGACTATCATTGCTTTAGGCAAATGTATTCATGTGAAGAATCATTTTTCTCCATGTCTGAGCCTGTAATAAATGTCAACCCTTTTTTGGCAACTGCAGCTAACGCTGCAGACTTACCATTACCAAAATTGAAATTACATATGTTAGGACCCCAGATCAATTTATTTCAAGGGACATCCAAGATGACTCTGGACAGGCAATGAAATCTCTCCACCTCTGTGGCTCTGAGCCTCATTCTGGAAAATGAAGATGGGATTTTTTTTTTTACTTGCTTTTCTTTTTCTTCTCAGTTCTTGGATGAAACACATAATTCAAATAAATCGTTAGCCTTATTAATTCCCCTCCAACCTGGCATCCTCTCTCAAATACTTAGTAAAACCTGGTACTCAGGAAACAAAGTTTGAGGTCTTTAAATTTTGCTCAGTGGGGCCTCTAAGCTGTTTAAGAAACAGTCCTTACATTTACCAACGAATCATAGGCTGTTGGAGCAGAGAGCAAGGCAACATCTCAGGCAAAGTTTCATTTCACAGGAGAGAAAAATGAATGCTAGAGAAGGAAATGACTTTCCCAAAGCCATACTTCAAGTTGGTGGCAGGGCCAAGATCAGAATTAAGGTTGCCAGAAACCCAGTCTATTATTTTTCAGTAGAACTTAGTAAATATAAATTTAATAATAATAAACAAATAAGAAATGGGACTTACGTTTTACGTTCTGGAGTAAAGAATTTTTGTGCATTGTTTCATATAAGGAGACCTCTAATGGTGTATAATGGGTCATGCAGCAGGCAGCGCAGCAATCTGGTTAAAACCAGGGGCCCTCTGGGATCAGAATGCTTGGGCTCAAATTCTAGCTCCAGCGTGTATTCCCTGCTGACCCTGAGTGATCTCTCTATGCCGTCTTGCTCTCCTTGGTAAGTCACACCAACTATCTCAGCGTTCTTAAAACGATTGCATGAGATTATACAAGCAGCATTTCTAGGTGACGTCTAGACCACAGCGAGTACTCAGTGACTGGAAGCTATTGAAATGCCGTCTTTACAACATCTTTAAAGTAGGTTTTCTCAACCTCAATATCCCAAAGGGAAACAGAATCCTAGGAAGGCACCTCAGCAGGAAGTGTAAGAGCTGACCTTCAAGCTCTAGTGCCTGACCTTCAGCTTTAATAAACCGAGTTACCACAATGCTTCTCTTTTTAATGGCGGAGACTCATGCAGTGATGATATGTATCAGTCATTTCCCTTCGAAAGTGTTTCTCATCCCAGTTGGCAAATCACATCCCTCTTCTTGGAAGAAGGGTCACCCTGGGTCTCAGTGATTTTACTTCAAGTGCCCAGTGGTGTTCTCATCACATACTCTTTTTTTGGATTGGTCATGGTCATGGACCAAGGGAAATATTACTCATTTTTAGAAAAAAAAATCGTGTGCGAATCCTCAAATTTCAACCTAATAACATGAATCCTTATCAATAGTATTTAGACAGATTTTTTTTATTTTGCCTTTTTACATGCTCTGTGAAATGGTTGTTTTTAGTTTCTCCTTTGCTTTTTGCTTTATATAGTATGGTTCACTCCCTTGTAGGTCACTTAGTTCCCCTGGATTTTGCCCCTGCCTTTAAAGACCTCACAGTTAAGAGAAAAATATTGGAAGTATATGCAGATATCTATAATGAGGCAAATATCAGTTGACTAGGACAAGATATAGACTTGTAAATAAAGAATTTTTGTGCATTGTCTCATATAAGGATGGAGAATAATGAAATGTAACTTGTAATGTGAGTTTTAAAGATTAGAGCTCCAAATTGTAGAGTATCACCACTGTGCATGAACCAAAGTATACACGCGTCCTAAGAACATGGAAGAGAGGGAAATTAAGCTGTAAAATAGTAAATAAAAGGTAGAGCACAGGCATGCAGAGTTATTTGAAGCAGAACACAGTTCCTAGGATGGCTAGACACCAGAGCAACATTTTTGAATGGACTAATATACTTAGAAGGTAATGTCAATAAGAATGGGGTTGGACATGCCTGTTAGTATAGAAAGAACGATCAGAGGAGTTTATATCAGTGGTGTCCAATCAATTGAATATGTTGACTCAGTTGTTCTTGATCTTGGGATTCTTCCCCCAGTCCTCTTTTCTATGCTTACCAAAGGGCATTAAGGAGATACTGCATTGATGATAAAAACTTTGGTTGCTTCATTCTCTTACAATGATTCCTCATGGTTCCTTGACAGTTTCTAGCTGTGATTTGGAGTCCCATGTTATTGGCTGCAGAGAAAGAAAAGACTCAGAAAAGATCTGAACATCTCTGGCCCACAAGATGACTATATTTCTCATTATGTGTTGATAAGTGCCACTTTGGGGGCACACCAGTTTTGTATTTGTTCGCTTAATGAGTCATTTTTTTTTTGGTGTCTTGTCATTACTGGGTGCCAATTAAGCAGTGTCTGGTCCCTTAAGTAGAGTCAGACCCAGTGAGCATCTCTCTCAGAAGCCACTTCACCATTACCAGGTTCATGTCTGTGTTCTCGTGATAGCCACCCTTTAAAGACAAAAATTATTATTTTACAAGTGGGACCAGTGTTTCTTTGTAGGAAGCAACCGACCATATTAGGCAAATACCATGATGATCACATCAGGCTTCATGTTGGAGGGTTGATTGCATGATGTGGAAGAAATGAAATGAATGGAAATTTAGGACAGAGGGAGTTAAAGAGAGACATGGCAGAATGTAGGGATGGAAAACTGAAGGATCCTCATTAATATGGAGGAAAGTTGAATCCCTGTTTGTCACACATGGTCAATGAAATTTTTATATTCCAGTACTCCATTACCAGCAATACACAGGAAGTTTTGTCAGTTTTCTGGGCAAGGGGAAGACTTGTGTAGATTGATAGCTATGTTATTGCAATTGCTGTTGCTGGACTTATGAGAGCTACATGCCAAGTCTATTCTGACATGCGCCTGAATAGAGACACCATCTACAAGGTGGTCCACAAACTGAATTAATTCAGAGGAGACAGCAACAGAAAATCAGAAAATAATATAAGTTATCCCCCCCCCCTCCGGAATCCCTGAATGCTTGAGAAGGTTGATTTCTCTGTTTCTTTTGAATCTGAAAGCACAGGGTATTTCTACTGACATTTCTGTGTCATGGTTATCATCACAGGGATTAATAGACAGGAGGGATCATTTTATACTGGGGCATTCGGAGAACATTTCGTAGGTGATGCGGCAGCCAAGTAGAATCCTGAAGCATAAGCTGTATCCTGATGAGCAAAATAGATGTTAAATAGGGGTTGTTAAGTAGTAGCTAAACAGGTGTTACCTAGTGGTAAAACAGGGGAGGTGGGGAGATGAACTGTATAGAAAGGAGGTTCCGAGCATTTGTGAAAGTCAGAGGGGTGTGCGGTAGCTGTTGAGCAGAGCATCTGGTCGGAGACTAGGGATGTATGTAACGTCTGGATCACCCTGTGCACTGGGGAAGGACTGTTAACCAGGCAAGCACTAACAATCAGAGGACCTGGGGCCATCCATCTTCTGAGAAGTCATTTGTAAGGCATTAAATAGAGCCTGTGATTCACTAAGGAGCTATAGAAGCAGAAGCCAGGTAGCACATCTGAATTCAGGGACAAGGAAAAAACAAACATACGTCCCTCTGGGGCTCACTTTCAAGTGCCAGTGGAAGATGGGAAAATACTATTGATGCCCCAAACAGCGGCCCCCAGTGCATCTCTGGTTTTAGTGACATTCTGGTGGACAGTTCCATGTACCCTGACTGCATCCCTCCCCAATCAGACATGGTGACATTCTACTTTTCTGCGGCAGGGATTTCTTCTTACCAAAGGCTAATGAACTCACGTACCTTGTGCAGTGCAGAAAGGTGGGGGAATAAATGCCTTCCAGGAATCCCCACTATTGACGAACGGAAGTTAGAGATAGATGCCTCTGCTTCCAGCTTTGGACATAATGTTGACAGTCACTCTAGCGTGTTGTAAAGAAAGTCTCCACAAGCACTGAGCCCCAGTTGTTCACGGTAGTAACCTGTTTTATAATGCACCTCCCTCTGCTGGACCCACTTTCCCCATTCCCTCGCTCCTGTTTTCAGGGGTACCTCCCAAATAAACCTGCCTCCAAGTCCTTGTCTAAGACTTTGTAGTATGAAATTTGTCAATTAGAAAATAATTTGAGAGGACTGGATGCCCTTGAGATACAGGCAGGAAAAAGTTAGACTAGTCTATATCTTAACTGGGTCATGGTACTTAAGGAAAGGGTTCATCCTTGTAGGAGTCAGGGGGAACAGGTCTGTATGAATAAGTTGGAACCAGAATGCAAATGTTTTAGATCCCTAGACTAAGACTTTGAACGTTTAAACCACGCAGAACTGCTAAAATTTGGGGGGCTTGGATGTTACAGGATAAAATCAAGTTTTAGGGGATAGGTTAGTACACCTAGGGCAGAGAGATGAATTTAGTTAAGACTCAGGATACAGACAGAGAGACCTCTGATGGGTTCATCAAAACCAGATAATGCTTTCCATTCTTTTCTGCAGTTTAAATTTTATATAACTTTTAGATATTTACATTTGTAGTCTTAGGCAAAATGATAGGTTTTCCATGAACAAAAAGAAATGCCTTTCCCAGGTGTATATATTATATGTGAGTATCCTTGTAATTCCCTTACTGACACCACAAATTCTCAATAAGCCTTTGACTCTCGGGCTTCAAGATCTAACAGCTAATTTGGGGAGAAGGCCTCCGAAAACCTGTTCAGATCCTTCTGGCTCAGTAGAAACCAGGTGTACTAGTTATTTGTTGAAAGGTGAAGATTGGCCTCTTCTTTAGAGGATTTGCCTCCACAGGGTGATATGCATGAAAATGGGAAATGTTTTATTTCAGAATGGCTGAATACAAGATCAATATTTATCATGGAGGTTGCTGATAGCCCATTAAGAAAAGTTCAAGTGCAATTTGGAGAGATATATTTGGTGGGCTTGCAAGGGAAATCGGCTTTCCATTGAATTCAGAAGGCAGTTTGCAATGAAATTCAAAATTGAGTGAAATTGGTCCAATCTAAAAACCCAGAAAAGAAATTTAAGTCTTTTTAGAAGACCTCAGTCAAGTTTCAAATCAATGGGAGCTGATATATTATCTGAGGCATATAATGAAAACCGAATTTTCACCGGGCTCCAACAGGCCTGTGCCATTCGAATTTTTGAGCTTTCGCAGAACCTGCAGAGGCATAGAAATACATAGAAAGACAGGAACAAATGTCACCAAAAATTAGTTTGGAGAAATTTTAATGTCTTCCACACTTTTTGGCCTGGCATTCAAAGCCCCCATGTGTTATCGTCAGCACACGTTTATGACATTGGGTAAGAGGATTTTAAATGGAACTTTATTTTCCTGCTTTTGTCTTTCTCTGAGGCTCCCAAAAGCCAAGGACCAAATCAAGACCAGTGGCAAGGGCTCTGTCACTCCAAAACTGGTTTCTTGTCCCTTAGCCCTCAAGCTCTGTCTTTGAGGGGCCAAGAGAGATCATTTCCTTAAAGATGCTCTGTTCCGGAGACTTCCTTCCTTCATGATTTTCTCTCAATTCAAGTCAAATGAACAGGGATTGGAAAACTAAAATCTGGGGGCTACAGTGGCCTGATGTGTGTTTCACACACTTGCGAAATCTACGNAGCCCTCAAGCTCTGTCTTTGAGGGGCCAAGAGAGATCATTTCCTTAAAGATGCTCTGTTCCGGAGACTTCCCTCCTTCATGCTTTTCTCTCAATTCAAGTCAAATGAACAGGGATTGGAAACTAAAATCTGGGGGCTACAGTGGCCTGATGTGTGTTTCACACACTTGAGAAATCTACAAGTGACAGGTGGTGACTGTGGTCCAAAGAAATACAGCAGAGCATGAAAGAGATCTGGTTCTAGAAAAAGCTAACAATACTTCCACTCACAGCATGGGGCAAGAAGCACAAATTCCCTGAGTGGGTCGCTAGGAGAGATGGCAAGCATGGCCACTCCTGTTTCCACGTTTGTGTTCCTTGTCCCAAGTAGCCATCTTACTGGGAACACTGCAACACATATAGGTCTTTGATTCAAAAAAGTGGTGACATATAGAAAGGAGTTCTTGTAATCCTGGGCCCATAGAAAGATGTCTTTGAGGCCTTGCAAGAAGGGAAAGAAAACCATGACCACACTCAAAATACACATGTATTCATGTATTCATAGATCTATTTTTGTCAAAATGAATTGCTTGTATTTCTGGGATGGAAGAGATTCAATGCTGTCACTTTCTACCAAGGGACTATTTGATCTCCTCAAGGAATGGTGCCACTTGGAGACCAAGAGTTGAGCTCTGTTGCTGGCAGGTTGAACTGTGACAGTGGCAGCAGATAAATCAGTTTTGGCTAATGGGGCCTCATACATATCTTCCATCTTTATCATCACAGGCTGCTCACTCATATTGTAATTCTGTTAGAACTGATGGAGCACTGGGTGTTATATGCAAACAATGAGTCATGGAACACTACATCAAAAACTAGGGATGTACTGTATGGGGACTAACATAACACAATAAAAATAAGAAGAAGGAGGAGGGGGAGGGGGAGGGGGAGGGGGAGAGAGAAGGAGAAGGAGAAGGAGAAGGAGTNAACAATGAATCATGGAACACTACATCAAAAACTAATGATGTACTGTACGGTGACTAACATAACATAATAAAATGAAGAAGAAGAAGAAGGAGGAGGGGGAGGGGGAGGGGAAGAGAGAAGGAGAAGGAGAAGGAGAAGGAGAAGGAGAAGGAAGAACTGAGGTGGCCAAGGACAGAAGCTGGCTTACACCAACTGGCCAAGCCATTTTTTCTCCTTGATTGGTTAGTGCCCCTTTCGTGATGAATGCACACTAGTGGAAATTAACACATAAAGATCTTCCCGCTTGATGCCCTTCTTGATCTCCTTGCCTATTTACCTCCTCCTACTGCAGACTTCCTTGTTACTGATCTTTCAACCTTTCTCCTTCCGCACTTCTTCCAGCCAGCCAGGCCATTTCCCACTGCCCAAGTTCCATGTATAAGCTGACTTCAGGGAACTTCTCTTTCAATGCAAAGCAGATAATCAAATCTCCCTTCCCATTGGGAGAAATTTCTCTTGCAATTATCTATCGAGGCTATCCATTAGTGGGCTGTAGTTAAGGTGAAATCCACTATAAGCTTATACTCATACACTGAGCCTTCAGGCTTCTGATGACTCAGATTTACACCCACCTCACTTCCCTCAGTCACAAAGATGCACACTGTTTTGGGAAGGACATGACCTTACATGAGACAGTTCTCTATAGCAGAGACAGACTCTGAAGGAAATAACAGCAGGAGACTCTTTCTTGACCGTATTCTCCATTACAGGGCAACAAATCCTTCATGAACATGATCTGGACCATGTTTCTCCATGTTTGCCATTATTTACCCCTTGTATACTGCAGNGTGTACTGCCCATGAATTTATCCATTTACCATGAAGGAATGGTTTCTGCAGGATTCTGGTGGAGATATATTCTTTAGGGGAGCTTGTAAGATGAAAGAGAAGGATAAACAATGCTCATCCAGCTACAATTGGTCTCAGGACTTCAACTGGTGTTTATCACCTCTCTACTGCATTATCCATTCTAAGTTCTTTTCCTCTTGGCCACACTTGCTGCTTGCCTTGATAGATAGCATACAGACCCAGACCCTCATCCTTGAGGAACCTGAGCCTCTGGTCATGATGTCTTTTTCAGTTAGAAGTTGTTCTGCCTATCCTTTTACCATCACAACTGGGAAGGGGTTACCGAGAGGCACCCAGGTGGGTCACCAGGATTCCACACGGGATCCTCTCTCCCTGCAAGAAACAATGGGCCAGACCAGAAGTTGTATCCTTTACCTGTGTGTGTTGGTACATACTCACAATTATCTGTGCAATGAGTAAAGATCTTCCTGTATTTATTAATACTGGTGTCTTTACCTGTAATTCACTCCTGCACCCCATTTCCAGTAATTGAACTAATTATTTATTACTAAATATATAACTCAGGAGGGTCCTCACTAATCAGAATATAAGAGAAAGCATAATATAAACTATGACTTGGTAGAGTTTCCCCTTAGTTCCCGAAAGCTATGTTTTCTCATACCCCCTTTAGTTTCGGATCAATTTGTGCAAAGACGTTGCTCAGTCTATTATCTTTACTTGTATTCCATGACTCATTAAAATGAAACTTCCAGTTACAAAACTATCTGAGACTACTTTGCTGAAGTCTTTTAGAATGGCTAGTGTGAGCTACAACTCGATTCAATTAACCCATTAAACATTACATAATTACTCTTTTAGTATCTCATTGATTAGATTTTGGGATTAAAAACAATAAACAAAATATAATCTCTTCTCTTGTGGAGTAAGGCTCTGCAGGAGGCTTTACTAGGGGCTATGCATAAGGTACAGAGGGAATCCTAAGGAGAAAGTTATAAACTAAACCAGAGGAAGTTAAGGAGCTCAGTGGTTAAGGAAGGAAGCGTTCACAGAGGGTGAGCACACTGATTTGGGGATGAAGACCATTATAAGAAGCAGATCCCAGGCAGAGTGAAGGCACAGAGGTCCTTAGAAGGAAGTTAGCACAGAACCACCAGGGAACCCTGAATAGTTTGGTGTTGTGTGTACAGAAAAACAGCACAGACCACTAAACCAATTCAGCGATACACTGAAAAATTGTGGATTGCAGTGTAAGTGAGACAATAATCCTTAAGGTTTTTTTTTCCTTCTTTTTTTAGATATACCATTTTAGTGAAAATGTGGGAGAGTAGTTGGAATGGAAGATTATGGAAGTCAGGATACACAAGAGGGGAAAAAATTAAGTAAAAGTGAGTACTCATCTATTGAACTATTATTGTTTAGGGACTGAAAGCAAAAAAGAAGGCACACCTTTCCTTTCTTTGTTTTCCTTCCTGTTCTATCATTTCAACTACTCTACTAAGAAAGATATAAACCAGTCCTGGACATGGGAGGGTACCAACATGTATGAAATATCTACCTGGGAGGCCATATGCCAGATATTAAATATATGGTAACATAAAAAAGGCTTTCATCAACACTTTGAAGAAATACTGTTATGTCCATTTTAAAGAAAAGGAAAATGAGGCTAGATTTGGAAGTCAATCCGATGTGGGTCTGAAATTTGTTTCTGTTACATCACAATTGTGTGATTTGGGGCAAATGATTTGAAGATGATGCTCTTTATATTAACTTATTTCTAGAATGGGGAACGTGCATTATTCTTGCAGTAATGTTGAACATATGAGAGGAGGTAAATAAACTTCTTCCTGGAATAGAATACTCACTCAGTTAGTGGGGATATTGGGCTTCACATTTGATCGGGGTGTACCATAGTGCCGTTGACTGTGATGAGGAGATGGACTGAGGTCCTAGAGTGAGAGAGCTGGCTGAATGTTTAGTTTGGGCAGTATTGATTTAACAGGCCTGGGAGATACTGTAAGAAGGCTGGCGCTGTGCTGGTCCACATAGATTCTTGAGGGCACTTGTGGAATGTGGTTTTCAGCACACTGAGCATTCCTTACTCAAAAGTCTGGAAGTAAGTTCCTCTTGTTTGAGGAATTTCTCCATCATCATTAGAACTTGTTCCTCTTCAGGTAGGCAGGATCTAGAAGTGTAATCTTGTTAATGCCCGCGGGGGCAACACTCAAACAGTGAGAGGTGGGAGTTGTGCATACATGTGCCGACCTTCCCAAGCCCTGGTGAGATCATTCCATGGTTGTTCCATACAGATTGCAGAGTCCCCAAGAGGATGAAATGCCCATACCCTACAATGATGCACAACTCCTCATTAACATAACATTCTCTGCTTCATTTTGCCAATTCTCTTGTGCTTCCTATAACCCCCGTCCCGCCCCAAAAGTGATCTGTACCCAAGTGCTGGTTTCAAGATTAATATGGAGAGAATCCAAACTAGGACATATATCCGAATGAAAATATCTGTTCGTTTACAACATATACCTAATTGTTAGCTCAGTGCTGGATACGTAAATGGCATGCAGTGAATTATTTCTGAATGACCGAATGGATGGATCAAGGGCATCATTTGAAACCAGAGATAATAGATTTTAAAATTAAGTTTAAGTTATAGAGTATAAATGACAGTTGAAAGTTTGGGTTTGGATGCTATTACCACAAAAGAAAATATTGAATAGTAAGAAGACTGGGACAGAATTTGGATAAAACCAACATTTTTACTGTTGTAAAATATACATAACATTTACCATTTTAACCATTTTTAAGTATGTTACTCTGTTGTATTAAACACATATACAATGTGGTGCAACTGTCATCACCATCCATCTCCAAAACATTTTCACGTTCTCAAGCTGAAATTCTGTTCCCATTAAACACGAACTCCTTATTTCCCTCTCCCCAGCCCGTGACAACCCTGTAAACGCCAACTTTTAATGATCAGATGTAGAAAGACTGACCAACTCAACAGCAAGGTGTCACAAAGGAATAGTAAATGAAAGCAATTTCGTGAAATTCAGAAGAGATAGTTTTAAGAAAGGAAAAATGGCTCATGGGATTTAATGTTGCATAAAGGTCAAGNGTTTTAAGAAAGGAAAAATGGCTCATGGGATTTAATGTTGCATAAAGGTCAAGTTTGGTAAGACATAAAGTGCATCTATTGGATTTGGAGATGAGATATATGTGGAGGAGAATACAGAACCATGCCTACAGTGGGCAGAGAAGAAAGTTGGAGACAAAGTGAATTCAGTGAGCCTATGCTGGTCTTCTGTTTTATTTTATTTTCTCCCCAGTCATTGCATGTCCAAGTTGTATTAGACTTTATACTTAAATTGTAGAAATGCTGTAATATCTTTTCACATGAGAATTCAGGATCCAGAATCCTCTCAGAACATTTTAGCTAAACTAAGTCTGACCCTCTATTATATACTAGGCTCTGTGCTGGGCATTTATTATATGTTATCCCATTTTTTTAAAAGATTTTATTTATTTATTTGACAGAGATAGAGACAGTCAGTGATAGAGGGANGTCAGCGATAGAGGGAACACAAGCAGGGGGAGTGGGAGAGGAAGAAGCAGGCTCATAGCGGAAGAGCCTGATGTGGGGCTCGATCCCATAACGCCGGGATCACGCCCTGAGCCGAAGGCAGATGCTTAACCGCTGTGCCACCCAGGCGCCCCGTTATCCCATTTTTTAAAAAAATAGGGATTTCTATCATAATTTTATGGATAAGGAAGAGAGGGATCTGTGAAATTAAGAGAAATAAATTTTCCTGTGGTATTTTAATACTACTTACAGATAGTACAGAGTAGATTCAAGGTCTGATGCTTTTGTCACTATTCTGGTAGGTACATAGCTTAGAAAGTTATGCTGCCATGAAAAATCTGGATGATTAGGGATTAGAAAAGAGAAGACTATGTGCTAAGTTAATGGATGGGCTTTAGGAATATTTTGGCTCCAAGTGATAAAGCCACAGATTTATGTATGACTCACTGCCCTCTATCAAGAGCATGGTTGCACAAAATGCAGTTGGTACCAAGCTCAGGTCATTGAGTATTTTCTCTTGAGTATTAACAACACTCGTTTGGGTTTAGCTGCAGGAGTATCCTCCTCTGCATGGGCTTCCCTGAAGCCCCCTGTCTCTCCTTGGGCAAGGGAGCTCCCATTGCCTCTTGCACTTGCCTCAGGAAGTGAGCTCAAACATCTTCCATTGCAGTTTACAGAACCTGAATTCAGACTGACTAGAGCTTAACTTAATTTAATTTAGGTTAAAACTGACTGCTTCACTAAAAGGAAAAGTCAAGAGATTGACTAAATTAACACATGACCTGATAAAAATGTTCCAACCACATTTTTGGAACTTGGTCTTTCTTCTGCAAGCTCAACTCCTCTTTCCTAGATATTGATTTCATTCTTAAGTGGACTCCCTCCATGTGGTGCAAAGAGGGATCCCTGCAGATCAAAGCTTACATTCTACCAAGTTCAGTAACTGTAGAGGCAAGATCTCACTTTCCTGTTAGTTGCAGTCCAAGTGCCCATATAGACCTTAAAGGTCCTGGCTTTGGTCATGTTCATCCAGGGAACAAGGCTGTTGGGTCAGCTTGCCTGGACCAAAGGTATCAAGAGTGGAGGGGATGGGATGGGGTGGATTGCCAAAGAAAATATGAGAAAGAGGATTGAATGCTTAAAAGATAAAGCCGTAGATGTCTTTTCACGGCATTTATCACAAAGTATTTCAATGTTCTATCTCCTTTACTTAAATCAATCCCAGCATGTTACATTCGTGTATCTCTTCATCAAGTATCCACCCAACACATATCTATCTATCCACACTCACATATGTAATAGGAGCTGTGCTAAATCTCTAGGACACGGCAATGAATAAGGTAAACAAACAGATTTTCTGGATTCATAGAACTTATAGTCTTTTACAGAGACAGACATGGTAAATGTGTAATAAGTTTTATGAAAGCAGAAATATAAGGTTCTAAGGATTTCTAGAAGCTGAGAACAGAGAGCTTTAAACTAGTCTAGAAGGTCAGGAAGGCTCTCTCAAGTAAGGAATAGATAAAGATATAATTATAGATAATAGATATAGGTAGATCATAATAGATGATTCTTAAATGAGAAAATAAATAGGCAGCATTTTAAATTGCTATAATAATATCCCGCGATATAAGACATTTCATTTTGCAGAAGACCTCCACATTGTATATAGAGTCTTCACAACACTGTGCATATACGCAGGCACACACGCACACGAACACACACACCACACATTTATCTACCATCCTTTACTATGTGTTTTGAGGAAGTGCAGAAGATCAATGAGATAAGAGGATACCCAGCAGGGTGAGCTGGGTCTTGATGAGACTAGAAAAGTGAGCAGGGATCGTCTCATGAAGGATCATGTTGCTTAGCTAATGGTTTGAGATTCTAGGAGCCCTTGGAAGGCTTAAGTTAGGAGACCAAAGCTTCACCTGTTGAAAATCACTTGGCTACAATGTGGAGAACGTATTGTAGGGGAGTGGATATTAGGAATGAAAACAATGAAACCAATTAGTTTCTCAATAGAGTCCCTGGAATGAATGAACAAATGGCCGTTCTGGGCTGTATTATTCTCTTTGGATTATAAATGACTAAAACATTGGTTTACTTAGGGTTTTTATTTTGTAATACGCTTCACATTTATCTGCTCACTTTCTTTAGGTAGGTACTATGAAGAAATAGAGCCTAAGTGATTTGCTTCAAGCCACAAGACTAGTAATGCTTAGGTCGCTGACTTCTCATCTAGTGTCCAAGGAGACCTGGGTATGAGATCTGTCACTTTCCATCATCTTTGTACAGAGGCATCAGCAGCTTGAAAGAACAGAGCATGAAGTACTCCCTCCACCATGGATTTGCAGTGTAACCTTCGTAAATCATGTCCCTAAGCTTTTTTGCTCCCTCTCACATGTAAGAGGTGGCTAATAAAATTTTCTGTGCTTTCGCTCAGCATGATAATTGTACTAATCAGATGAGAAACTGTGTGTGTAATGCCTTGTGAGTTTATTCATTCATTAAAATTTATTAAGTGCCTATTATGCACCAGGAAATGAACCACATATTGAGGATATACATTCAAATGAGACATAATCTCTTCCTTTGGTTAACGAAAGAAAGGAAAACAACAATTAAGATACAGTGGATCAGTTTTTACAAAGGTTGAACAATGGGTGCCAGGGTAGACACCATGAGGAGGAGTCCTTAGTCCACTTGAGGTGAGAAGAATGCCTGAAGAAAGGAATATACAAACAATTTTGAACACAGCACTCCAAATATTTACTTATTAGTTGATATTTTCAATTATTCTTGTTATTATGAATTGATATTAAAATAGGTACTATTAATTTTCTTGTTATTAACAACATGAAAGAGGACTATAAAAGAGTCTGTTTAGATTATTTTAGCACATAGATATGGTGGAACTTCCTGGGAATGAGTCTTCCCGCTCCTATACAGATGGCTCACAGCAAGAGGGCAAATTTCTTTCCAGTGGGAACCACAATGCAGCAGCTGGCATTTCTGATACTTGCATAACTGTCAATTTTTACCCCGAATCTGCTTCCTCTGTGTACATGCTATAAATCACCTGGATTTTATTAGGTAGGCATTATGCTTCTTAACAAGGTAACACCTTCAGGAGGTGAGAGTGTTCGCCTCTGCCACGAGTAAATGACATTTTAAAAAAATGAGCTGGTACCGTGGTAGGATCAAATGGATGGAAATATAGGGCAGTGAGCTCTTTCCTTTTTTTATAAACCAAACCTTGTTTTTTTTTATGACCTTTCCACTTGCGTCTGAGCATTGAAAGATTCTAAACTTGAATTCATTGAAGGTATAAGTGATCTATTCTACTTCAAAGAGAAGTCTCAATATCTTTCCTTGCCTACCCATCCCCTTCTTCTTTTCTTTTCTTCTCTTTTTTCCTTCCATCCTTCCTTCCTTTTCTTTTTTCTTTTCTTTTTCCATGCCAGAGCTTATAAAAATGTGGACAAATTAACTAAGGAAAAAAAAAAAACTTGGATTAAAGCAGACTTTTGGAATACGACTAAATGAACAAAAGAGTACTTTTAGAAATTAACACACAGTGAATTTAAAGTTAGTAGGCTTACCTAAAGATTCCATCCAAATACTGTTAGAACTAATAAACAAATTCAGTAAAATTGCAGGATACTAAATATATAATAATCAGTTGCATTTCTATACACTAATAATGAACTATCAGGAAGAGAAATTAAGAAATCAGTTCCACTTATAATTGCAACAAAAGGAATAAAACCTATGAATAAATTTAATCAAGAGTTAAAGATCTATGCATTGAAAACTATGAGACATTGGTGAAATAAATTGAAGAAGATACAAATAAGTGGAAAGATATTCCATGCTCGTGGATTGAAAGAATTAATATTGTTTAAATGTCCATACTGCCCAGAGCAATCTACATATTCAATTCAATCCCTACCAAAATTCCAATGGCATTTTTTTCCCAGAAAAGGAACAAGGATTCCCAAATTTGTATGGAAACACAAAATACCACAAAGAACCAAAGCAATCTTGAAAAAGAACTCTTTCCCACTTCAGACTATATTATATAGGTATAATAATCAAAACAGCATGGTATTGGCATCAAAAAAAGACACATACATCAATGCAAAAAGAAAAAAAGAGCCCAGGAATAAACCCCAGCATATATGATCAATTAATTTACAACAAAGGAACAAAAAATATACAATGGGGAAAGGATAACGTCTTTAATAAATGGTGTTGGGAAAACTGGACAGTCACATGCAAAACAATGAAACTGGACCCCTATATTACACCATACACAAAAATTGACTCAAAATGGCTAAAGGACTAGAATATAATACAGGAAACCATTAAACTCTTAAAAGAAAACACAGGGGATAAACTCCTTAATGTTGGTCTTGGTAATGATTTTTTTTAAAATTTAACATCAATATCAAAGACAACAAAGCAAAAATAAGCAAATGTGAGTATGATCAAATTAAAAAAGCTTCTGTACAGCAAAGAAAACCATCAAGAAATAAAAAGACAACCTACAGAATGGGAAAAGGTATTTTCAAATTGTATATCAGATAAGGGGTTAATATCCAGAATGTATAAAGAACTCATATAACTTAATAGCAAAAGACAACAAACAATCCAATTAAATAATGGGCAGAGGAACTGAACAGAAATGTTTCCAAAGAAGACATTCAAATGGCCAACAGGTGCATGAAGAGATGCTCAGCATCACTCATCAACAGGGAAATACAAACCAAAACCACAATGAGATCTCACCGCACAATTGCTAGAATACCTATCACCAAAAGAAAAGAGATAAGAAGTGTTGGTGAGGATGCAGAGAAAGGGGGAACACTTGTGTGCTGTTGGTGAGAACACAGATTGGTGCAGGCACCATGAAAACCAGTGATGAATTCCTTAAGAAATTTTAAAGTAGAGCCACCATAGGATCCAGCAATCCCACTTCTGGGTGTATAGCCCAACGAAACAAAATCTAGATATCAAAGACACATCTGTGCTCCCATGTTCATTGCCACATTATTTATACTGGCCTAGATATGGAACTACCCTAAGTGTCCATCAATGGATGAATGAATAAAGATGTGAGATATATTACACACACACACAGAAGAATATTATTCAGCTATTAGAAATAAAGAAATTCTGCCATTTGCCACAACATGGATGAAACTTAAGGGCATTAATCCAAGTGAGTTAAGCTGGACAGAGGAAGACAAATACTGCATGGGATCTCTTACATGTAGAATCTAAAAAACAAAACAAAACAAAATAAAAAAACAACTCACAGAGACAGGGTAGAAAAGTGGTTGCCAGTGGCAGCAGGTTGGGGAAAATCAGGAGAAGCTGGATAAAGGGTATACATTTTCAGCTGTAAGATGAATAAGGTCTGAAGATCTAATGTATAACATGGCAACTCTAGTTGGTAATACTGCACTGTATAATTAAAATTTGCTAAGAAAGTAGAATTTAAGTGTTCTCACCAAATTAAAAAAAGCAAATTCATGAGGTGATGGATGTGTTAATCAACTAGATAGCAAAGGGGAATCCCTTCACAATGTATATGTATATAAAATCACCACAATGCACACTTTAAATATCTTACAATTTTATATGTCAATTACACCTCAATAAAACTGAAATTAAAAAAAATAAAGCTAAAGGGTTTGGGAATGAGAGAGACACAGAGGAAATTGCTGTAGATTAATTTGCTCTTTTTTTTTTTTTTTTTTAGAGCAGGGTCAGGGAGAGGCAGAGGCAGAGAGAGGGAATCTCAAGCAGACTCTTTGCTGATCATGGAGCCCAATGCAGGCCTTGATCTCAGGACCCTGAGATCATGACATGAGCCGAAACCAAGAGTTGGACACTTAACCAGCTTAGCCCACCCAGGTGTGCCTGCTACTTTTGTTTTTTTTTTTGTTTTAATGCTCAAATGACAACCGTGATGATGATGATTAAAACAACTGATTTTATAGGGTTTTATTTTTTTATTTTATTTTATTTATTTATTTTTTTAAAGATTTTATTTATTTATTTGACAGAGATAGAGACAGCCAGCGAGAGAGGGAACACAAGGAGGGGGAGTGGGAGAGGAAGAAGCAGGCTCATAGCAGAGGAGCCTGATGTGGGGCTCGATCCCAGAACGCCGGGATCACGCCCTGAGCCGAAGGCAGACGCTTAAGGACTGTGCCACCCAGGTGCCCCTATAGGGTTTTATATATGATAAAGCAATGATAGAGAAACAGGAGTGTGGAGTGTTTCTATTACACCACGGTCCATCTTCAAATGTGTCTTTCTAATCTCATCTCAATATAAAAAAATTCCACTCACGACATTTCTTGAGATCACTGTAGAAAGGGTAAACAGCAAGGGGTTGAACATTCTGTTATTTATTGCTACCTTTAAAAAATATGCTTAGCCACGTCTAAGGGCATCTTCTTTTCTAAATAAAAAATATATTAAAACTTTAATCTCTCATGAATTATGTGCTTCTTGAACAGCATGTGTTTTATAATTTAAGTTTAGTGAAACCCATCCTCCCCCAAAGAGTTATGCCATAGTAACTGTAGAAATTATTCTAGTATTATACACAGCTGTATGCCTTAAATTTTAACAAAATTCACAGAGGGGCAGTAGCAAAATATGACTTGAGATAGATATTAGTTAGAGTGGGAGTCCACACAAAAATCACAGTCACTGTTGAAAATCAGTTCAGAACGCTTGTGGTCTAAATTAAAATATTAAACCTATAAACTACAAAAAGAAGTACGGGATGACCTCAACTACTAGAAATACTAAGAAGGTAGAAACTATTCTCAAGTGTGTAAAGAAACACATGATTTCTATTTCAGCAATGCAAAACAAAGTAAATAAAATAACATTGTTTGGTTTATGTCCAACTTTAGGGATCAATCTTTGTCAGAAGATGAAATAATGTTTAGAGAACAGAAAATAAATGCTCTACATTTTTAATTTAAATTCAATTAGCTGATGTATAGTACATCATTAGTTTTTTTTTTTTAAGATTTTATTTATTTATTAAACAGAGAGAGAGAGAGAGAATGGGCACAAGCAGTGTAGCAACAGAGAGAGAGGGAGAAGCAGGCTCTCCACCGAGCAGGAACATGGATGTGGGGCTCAATCCCGGAATCTGGAGATCATGACCTGAGCAAAATGCAGGTGCTTAACCGACTGAGCCACCCAGGTGCCCCCATTAGTTTTTGATATAATGTTCAATGATTCATTAGTTGTGTATAAGACCCAGCGCTCATCATTTTTACAATGCAAAAGTCAAGGTTCAGTTGACAGAAGATGGAAGGCAGCAAAGGGTAGGTAAAGACCGGAAGAGGGTGTGCTCATATTTTCCTGTAAATAATGGGAAGCCACAAAGACAACATGAAACTGATGACTTAGGAAAGAAGTGGATAGAAAAAACTATCGAAATGGCAAAGGAGCAGAGGGAAAATAACTAGCTAAATTCTCACCGTTTATGGCCAAAGCCAACAAATCATGTCCTAAAAAAAAAATGTAGTAGTGCCGATATAGAGATGGCCCCTAGAAGGCAAAACAAAAATATTTAAAAACGAAAACAAGAAAGGAGAAGAAAGAATAAGGGTGAGGGGTGTAGGAGACTGGATGCAGTGGGAAAGCATCTAAAGAAAATGACACGGTTGGCTCTTGGAGGAGCCCAGGGAGAGCGATACCTGGAGGAGTCATGGGGCCAGAAGAAAATTACGTCTTATTTGTTCCTTTCTTTGATTTTTGATTTGCACTGAGAGAGACTCAGGGGCTTTGATTGTTTATGGAAAGAATCAGTACAGGAAGAGATGATAAGATAGGGGAGAGAGAATGGAATCAGGAGGTGTTAGAAACCAATGCTTAGGAAAAAGGTTCATTTTTACAGGGCGGAAGGGGCCTCTCCTGGAGGGAGGCTGGGAGGACAGAGACAAGGGGGGTGGGGTGCAGATTCTAGCAGTGCCCTCACTCTTTCCTCTCTCAGTAGTATCTTTTTTGTATTATTTTTTTTTATTTGAGAGAGAGAGAGTGGAGAGAGGGGCAGAGGGAGAGAGAGAGAATCTCAAGCAGTCTCCTCACTGAGCGCAGAGCCAGACGGGGAACTCGATCTCACGACCCTGAGATCATGACCAGAGGCAAAATCAAGAATCAGATGCTTAACGAACTGACTGAGCCAATCAGGCACCCCTCTCAGTAGTATTTTTTAATCTACACCAGAATCTCATGGACATTTAGCACAGCAGAAGGAAACTGAGTCCCAGTTGGACAACATGACTAAGCCAAGGTCTCACTCTACAAAAAGTGAGATCCAGCCAGGCTTCTTCTTTTGTCCATTTCTTTCATCTGGGTTTTTATGACGAACACAAATTCCTTATCTACTTACTTGCTAAGTACCTACTCCCCTCTTGGCTCTTTTCCATTGAGCTAATATCGCCTCAGGGACATACCATAAAGTTAATTCATCTGAAGTCTTTGAAATCAACCTGCCTACATTACTGTGCTTAAAAAAAAAAAAAATGCCAAAAGGGATACTATGTGCTAATGCCTGTGCCAGGAAACAGTTTTAGAGTGAAGGAAAATCAGCTCTGGGGGAGCCTCCAGGGAGCCTAGATGTGTGATGGAAAAAAGGGAACTTCAGTTCCCCCCTCTCCTATGTTTATCATTTTATTGCCACCAATCTAGAAAAAGGTAAAAAATAAAACCACACCATTCTGAAATAAGTAACCTCATTTCAATCTTAGAAGAAGGGGAGAACAAGGGGCAGAGGAGAAGGAAAAAACCTGCAGGAAGAATGGGATGATTAAGGTTCCAAATTGTTACCTTAGCAAAACCCTCCTACAGCAGAGGCTGAAATGGCAAGGTAGGGAAGGGATGATTTGGGCCAGGGAGCTAAGTGAAGGTCTTGGCTTAGAGAAGACAGTTAAAAAGACACTTCTCTTCCTTTCATGAACCATGGCAAAACGTTAACAGTTTCACAACTTCGCTGGAAAAAATTTAGGAAGAAAAAGATGAATACAAGAAAAAGATTGCAAAACCAATAGCTTGGGGAGATTAGAAAAACCAATGTAAGTAAGTAATTCTACATTTTTTATGTCTCTGATAAGAGTGTGGGTTTTTTGTTGTTTCGTTGGTTGGTTTTGTTTTTAATATATCAGAGATTCTGAAAATAGACATGAGGGGCTATTTCCCAAAATGTCCATCTTCATGTTTAGTTGGTCCCAGCGTTTAAATCCCCCCAAATTCATGATCATTTGTTTGACTTTTCCCTTAACTTCCTGCATACCTTTGAGCTGTTTACTCACCGGTGATCTCTCATGGTGGCTTTTAGAAAAAGCCCTCACTGGGTGCTGTGTGTTTAGCCCCACTCTTTCTCCTCCTTCTCTTAAGAACCCCTCAGATCAGGAACATTACCCCCATTTTACAAAGGAGGAAACTTGCATTTTTTAAAAAAATGACCTTGGGAGTAGATTTTGGAGGCCCCTTGCCTGGCTTTGAGTCCCAGTCCCCTATTTACTAGCTGAGTGATTTTGAGCACATTGCTTGATCTCTCCGTACCTCAGATTTCTCATCTGTAAAGTGGGAATAATATTTGTATTCTTCCCATGTGATTATTGTAGAGCTGAAAAGGGAACATGTTTGTTAAGTGCTCATGGTGGCCTTGCACTAAGGGGCTTACAATAAATATTATACATTGTTATTGTTATTGTAGAGTTCAAGTAAACCACATCTCCTAAACAACAGTGCATTCTGTAAAAGGCAAGCCAGCCTGTCTCCAGAATTAGGAGTTCTCCACCATTAAGGCGCACACATATCACGTGTTCTGTCATTTTATGAATTCAATTGAACCAGTCTTTGGAAGGAAATTATTACAACTTAAAAATGATCAGAGAATTCATCTGAGAAATTAAAGGGTGTCAGAACATTGCAAATATTTTATTCTTCCTATAACTGAAGTTGAGGGATGGATATCTATGATTTGCAAATAAAACAAAATAAAAATGCATACATAGTGATTTAACTTGAGTGTCTCAAATAATGAAAATGGAAAAAAAAGAAAAAAGAAAAAAGTGTCCTTCCTTACAAGGGTAATGAACAATTTACAAGAGAAGTAAATACAATCTGCAGCTCATTAAAGTCTTAGCAATAAGCTCCCTGTGGTAAATAGGAACTTATTAGGGCTGGAACACAACAGAGGAGAGGTGCGATGAGTGGACCCCTCCAGGAGGCATTGTGTTGGGGAGAGGGGAGCAGTTAAAGGGATAAAGAAACATATCAGGAATAAGCTGCCTCTTTCTGTGCTTCTGAATGGAAGATGAGAGAGCCATTTAGGAGCGGAGAATGGCCAACATCCTCTTTGTGAAGGCAGATGTTTCAAGGGTGTCCTACTTGGCCCTGGGATTATAGAATGCAACACTCTTGCCTCTCGAATTTTTTGGAACCAAGAGTTTTCAGACACTTGAGCACCTAGATGGGTGTCCTGCCTACTCCGTACTTCCTTCTTATCTTGCTATTCTCCTCTCCTCACCATTTCTAAGGATTCAGAGTCTGAGCTTGAGTCCCTAACCTGTGTAATTATGTGATACTAGGAAAATCACTTCATTTCTATGGGCAGGGAGGTGCAAAATGGGAGCCCAAAGGAAAAGCAACTCTCTCTTTCTCTCCGGCAATATCATAAAAAGGATCGTTACTCTAAGGTACTTGCTGGCTATGAAGGAGCTTGCTTAAGAGGAAGAGAGGAAGGGATTGCAGGTGAAAGGGAATATGAGAACCTGTGGGAGTGTGGCTGCAGGAAGCTGGCAGGTTCCCTGGCTCATGGGTTCATTATCCTTCTTCGAAGTGTAGGCGCTCAGTGGTGTTTGGTGCTTGGAATTTCGAGGGTTTCAGATTTTTGAAAGATAATATGAAACACATCTTCATCCATCCAACACTTGGTTGCTCTGGACAGTGCCACACACTCAAACCCATATCTCAGCAATCAAACAGATGCTTGTTTCTGCAAAGTGGGGGGGAAAAAGACTATAATTAGCTTTTTAACAGTTCAATTGGTTGAATTCATTCAAATTTAACGGTTTTCCTGTTAAGACAGTTTTTCCTACAAGCAGTGCTTCTTCAGGTCATATCTTTTGTGTCAAAATTAAATTTCGCTCTTACCTTTGGACTCTGGCCTCTCCCTAACTCCCTGCATTGCTCTATAATTTTCCTTAAGAACTTGGAAGGCAAATACCAGATTATGTTGTAAAGAGTAAGTCATGGACAGGCCCATGAATCAGAAATTAACATACAGGTTTTCAAATTGTAACATTTGAATTTTTTGTGACCCAGAGTCTGTGAGTTTAATTCCCAGTTAACAATTTCCTTTAAAGTCTAGCATTCAAATGGGATTTCTTTGTCCCTTCTGTGCACCAAAATCCTGCTTACCATGTGCCCATTTTTTTGTTTTTTGGGGTTTTTTTGGTAACCATCTAAGTAATAAACATGCAGGATTTACATAAGGAGAGTTAGAACATTTTTGAAAATTTTACATTGTATCATTTCATGGATGGGAAGAAGAGAGGATCTGTCTAGAGCTTTTATACTGAACAAAGTGTGGGACCACATTTCTAGACTCTCAATGTTTTTGTAGTTCTCCAATTTGTATGAGTTTCAGAATCAGCTAGAGATCCTCTTTTCCAGAGTTGATGGTGCAGGAGGTTTGGGGAGGGGCCTGAGAATTTGCATTTCTAGCAAGTTCCCAGGAAAGGTTGCTGTTGCTGAGAACCACCGGGCTGTAGCATCCTGAGGTGTTGGTCAGCCAGTGGGACTGTGAAGGAGACGGAGACACATGCCTGCTGGGTTCACTGAAGGGGGGGATACAGGAGCAACTCAGCAGATAACAGAGTAAGAACGGAGCTCAGCAACTGAGAAAATCAGAAATGTGCCTTAGAGCATTCCAAATCACAAGATTAAAAGCAGATGGCTTCAACATAAGGGCTTAGCAAGGCTCTTGAGAGTGCAGTGCAAGGCAGGGGCAGAAAGGGGCCACTGAGGCACTATTATAACTTCTTGATGATGGCATTATGGGGAGGCAGCAGGAGGAAGGATGAAGAGATTGAACTCCAGCACCAAACAGCCCTTGGTTCAAATCCAGCATTTCCAAATTACCCAGTAGTCCAACTTTTTGTAAATGAGTTCATCCCTCTGACACTAGCCTCTGTAAAATAG
This sequence comes from Ailuropoda melanoleuca, assembly GCF_002007445.2. Taxonomy (NCBI): domain Eukaryota; kingdom Metazoa; phylum Chordata; class Mammalia; order Carnivora; family Ursidae; genus Ailuropoda; species Ailuropoda melanoleuca. The sequence continues at coordinate 102,042,261 of NC_048228.1, forward strand.
ATACAACTGTCCTAACCTCTTAGGGATTAAATAAACTATGCCAGACACCTCGCAACTTGTTAAAAGAAATAAAGTATCAAAATACTTCTATTGGTCATAAGGAGAGACTCAGCTAATGATCATCAGAAGTCTGGAGTCCCAGATCACATTTGATATGTGCTTCTGTCCAAACAGAATTTACAATGCTTAGCTTAAGGTCATGAATTCGAAGGATAGGAGTGAATTACAAACAGCAGAAGAGCCACAGTCCCTCACCCTCAATTATTGGAGATGAAAAGAAATGGTTGAACCAGAGCAAAAATAAGAGCCTTGAAGGATGTTTAAGAATATCCATCATGGGGCACCTGGGTGACACAGCAGTTAAGCGTCTGCCTTCGGCTCAGGGCGTGATCCCAGCATTATGGGATCGAGCCCCACATCAGGCTCTTCCGCTATGAGCCTGCTTCTTCCTCTCCCACTCCCCCTGCTTGTGTTCCCTCTCTCACTGGCTGTCTCTATCTCTGTTGAATAAATAAATAAAATCTTAAAAAAAAAAAAAAAGAATATCCATCATGGGGGCTCCTGGGTGGCTCAGTCGGTGAAGTGTCTGCCTTCAGCTCGGGTCATGATCCCAGGGTCCTGGGATTAAGTCCCACATCGGGTTCCCTGCTCAATGGGGAGTCTGCTTCTCCCTCCCCCTCTGCCTCTCCCCCTGGCTTGTACTCTCTTTCTGGCTCACTCTCTCTCATAAATAAATAAATAAATAAATAAATAAATAAATAAATAAAATCTTTAAAAATAAATATCCATTATGATCAAAAATCCATTCCCAGACTCTAGAATATGTGATTCCAAAGATAATAGAAACAACAACAATAGTAAAAACAATACTAAGAATGGATATTGATTAAATTTCTTCTAAACTTCTCTATGCCAGGTCAACAGAGTTCTATGTATGTGTACACACGTTTGTGCACATGTGGGCATGTTGTATGCATTTGTTAGCCCTCCACAGAACATGATAGGTATTATCACAACCCCAGTTCACTTGAGGGGAAACTGAGATAAGACAAGTCATGACACATGTAAGACAAGCTCCACAGGCATGAATGTCAACATTCAACATTAAGTCTGGAGTCAGCCTTCAATTCTCCTGTATTTTGTCCTGTCCATGTTTGTTCCTTAGTATCTCTTGCTTCATTGTGCCAGCTTCGTAAATACTCCAGTCCTTTTTATGTATCAGTCCAGTTGACTGGTTCACAATGCCTCACCATGTTCCCTGACCTTTCCCTTTTATTCAGGGCATGTTGCTTTTTTCTAAATTTATTCTTGATCAATAATCTCTAAGGACCAACTCAGCACAACCAAATGTTGCCATCCATGCTTCTATTCCATATCCAGTCATGGAGGGTGGGGAGCAATACAGTATCACCCATATTTGTGGAGGGAGTAGGTGATCACTAGCTTCCTGGCTCAGAGGACTAACTTTCAGAGCAAGAATTATCCACCAAGATTCTATCATTAATCCAGGCTGCAAAGAGAACACTAGCCTGGGTCACTTACAAGGACTGCTTTGCTTTAAGGGAGAGGAAAGTGGACAACCAAACTTTCTTGATATTAATCACCTCCTGATCCAACCTCTAACTTTCTGGCTCAGGTAGTACCTCATTACTTCTCCGGTTATGTCTCTTCGCCTCTCCATCTCCTCCCTCACCGCCACCCCCAGCTTCAGAAGTCACGCTACACTCTGTCCCTGGAATCCCGGTGAGAATGAGTTATGTTCCAGGGTAGGAAATGAGCAAACCTGAGGATTCAGCAACTAAGACATATTATTCTAAGGAGACTGAGTCAACAGAGTTTGTTTCCTTAAGCTAAAAAGCTTCAATAGATAATTAGCACCCTCTATTGAAATAGAACACTCATAACTATTTCTGGAGGTTATCATGCTGGTGAGGTTGCTTGAACTTCAAACTTAAATTCATCTTAAAGTTTATTGTTGTATGACTTATGGCTGCTCAGAGATATTGTCAAAAGGACAATGAAATTCTTAAGTGCATTTTTTTATAGATGGAGAAGGAAATTCTCCCACCTCCCTCTGCTTTCACAGCCTCCAAGACCTCCCTTCATCAACGAGCTTATACTACCACACTGAAATAATCTATTTATAACTGCTTCTCGCAATGGTCTATGAGCTAATGGGACCCCATCTTATTCATAAACTTCAGGATGTATCTCATCTCCTGGCATATAAAATGTGTTTAGGGGCACATGGATGGCTCAGTCCATTAAGCATCTAACTTTGGCTCAGGTCATGATCTCAGGGTTCTGGGATTGAGCCCTGAGTAGGGAATCCCTGCTCAGCAGGAAGTGCTTGTCCTTCTCCCCCTCCCCCCATGTACTCTCTCTCTAATAAATAAATAAACTCCATAAAAAATAAAATAAAATAAAATGTGTCTAAATAATGTTTGTCAAACTGAACTCAACTGAAGTGGGATGAGGGGTGTTGGGAGAAGGGGTCCTTCTCAAATTAAGAACATTGTGAATGCTTGCAGGGGAAACTAGCTGTCACTGAGCCTTGAGTGCTAGGCAGGTGTATACCCACTGCATGCCTCTAGGGCCTATGATTAATGACTCCAGTAATATCAGATATAAGTGCTCAAATGTCAGTTACCCAGGGTCAGGGTAATGGGTCTGCAAATTCTCTGTGGTTGACATAGAGATGTCCTTCCCATTCAGGGAAGTATGAGGGGGTCATTAGTATCCAACTTCTCATTTCTCTTCTCCCTAACTTCAACACACAGTCCCTTGTATCCTGCATCACCCATCTCCGTATGCTACTTTAAATCAAGTAACTACGGCTGGGTCTGGTGTGCAGTAATTAATAGATGTGGGGCTTGGATTTTCCACATAATTAGGATTTTAGAGGGAAGAAGTTGGCATTTTAGCTGATGAAGATAGGTCAAAGGAAGGCATAGAAGCCTTCATTGACTAGGGTCTCTCCATATGTTTCCTCTTCTATGAGCTTTGTGAGCGTAGATGGCAAGCACGACATTGGAAGGTCCTTAGAGAGAAAAGAGAGGATAAGAGAATCACACCCACAGTGGGTGAGCGGGAGAGCTATAAATGATTAGATCAGGTATGGTGCCAGCTCCGTTATCCCAGCAGTACCCCCTGCTGCTGTAATTTTGGGTTATCCATGTCCGGGTTTCCTTTCATTCCTTTGTTATCTGGGAGTCAACTATCACTTTCAGTACAAACTCAAACTTTCATGAACCTTGATGGCCAAGGCAGATTTCTAACATGCAAATTAGATACCTGGGAGATCATTTTCTCTTCTACTTTTGAAAAATGTATCTCATCTTTTCTTTTTGTCAAAGACAATAAATTAAGGACAAACTCAAAACTGTCAGCTCTGATCCACATTTTTTCTTGACCCCCTGATGAGACTAAATTCAAAACCAATTAGCGGTTTCATGACTTTCACCTTTGATGGATGGCATTGGTTGCCTTTCTTCCCCCCCCTTTTTCCCCCCCCCCCCCCCAGGAGTAAAATAAGAAGCAGAGAGCTGAAAGGGATAAAATAGCTTTTGGATCAGAAATCCTCAGTGTCTATTGGTTTTAGCGATTACCTAGGGCAAAGTTGTAGCATTGTTCTGGTTGAGAATGGCCTTGGAGAACAAGCAGTCCTAGTGCTTATTGTAAGGACGAGAAAGCAGTTTCATAGGTAGGGGACTTGCTCCAAGTCACAGATGCAATGAGGGCAGAACTATGGATGAAATAGAGGTAGTGGGATTCTCCATCCTCCATCGCTGAGTTTCCTTTTTCCCAGAAGCCCCACTTCCTTGGTTCAGAACTTCTTTGGCGTCACGGAAAAGTGTTCGGTTTGTGATCTCAAAGTTGTGAATATTTACTCTAAGCCCCCGAGAAGTCCTTCCAAGGCCCATTGTTGTCTCATTTGTTTTGGAAGACGCAAATGACTGCAGCAAACTCTGTCCCCAAACGTACTTCTCTCACATTCTGTGGAAGAAGGTCACCAGCAGCACATTTACTGAGGAAATGTTCCGAATCACCATTCTCTCATTATTGTTGTTGGCCTTTGCTCATCTATGAATTCACGACTTTCATCTCTGATGGATGGCTGTGGATCCATCCATAGATACTTTCTCTCTGCCTGTCTGGGATTCCCTTGCTACTCCTGTTCTTTAGGGCTCCAAGTTTGTCCATTAAGACTTCCTAAATATAACCCTGGACCCTGTAACTCCAGTGGCTGTGGTTTACTGACATTTGTGGAACACCCTAGTCAAGATGATATTTAGATGTTGATTTTTGGCTTAGGGAGAACCTCAGACTCAGCCATGGGCAGGGTTACCACTCCAACATCATGTCTCAATTATGTTGATCCAGAAATAATAATGATTGCCACCATTCATTGATCATTTACTTAGTAGAATGCGCTGTGTTAGAGCCTGTGGTGAGAACTTATTGTATATCATTATTAAACACTGTAGCAGCAGGACTTGGAGGCCTTCAGAAAAAGGGAGCTTACTCAACCAAAGGCCCTACCTGCTGGTCTCTGCAGTCTATTGTTACATTTGCATGAAGGCCACTCTTCCTGTGACCACACTCTCACCCAGTGGCTGAGTGTGGCAAGGAGATGAAGACAGTTCCACTTTTGGAGACATGCCTCTTCATGATGGCTCACTTTGACTGAAGGCCTCCCTGACAATAGCCTTGCTGAACGTGTCTGAGACTGCCTGGTGGCCTAGGACACTTCCTACAACCTTCCTTGCCTCTTGCCTCCACTAAGATTTTGGTTGTTCCCAAACAGTCCCCAAGTGTTTCCAGCTCCTATTTTTCTAATGGATTTTCCACCTATTAAATCTTTGGACCTTCATTCTAGTTATGGCATCTACATCTTGGGGGATCCAAACTAATAAAAACCCTTACAATGGCTCTGTGAGGCAGGTGCTATTCTCCCCATATTTGAATAAGAAAAAAAAAAGTCCCAAGAATTTCCCAAGGTCCACAGGTCTGTTGCTAGAGGGAAACTGATTTGTGACTGAGACCCAGGTCTGGCTGAGAGCAGACCCTTCACTTTAAATGATACCGTGTGTTTTCTTAACATACCCAGAAGAGAACAGCCCTCTGGAAGAGGCAGAGCAGCACCTACTAGGGGGAGCCAAAAGTCAACTAGATACAGCTGAAGAGAATGTTTATACATTAGATGATAAATCAGAGAAAATTATCCAGAATGAAGCATAATGTGATAAAGATGTAGATTGAGAGACATGACATCTAGCTGCCAGAAGTTGCAAAAGGAAAGAAAAAAATAGAAAGAATGGGGGTGGAGAAGAACTTGAAGACAGAATGGGTATTTTTAAATGAGTTCTTAGAAATTGTCCCCATTTGGTAATGTGGCTAAACTGAGATCACTCAGATTCACATGTGGGTCTTCGAAGTGTTTGGCCCAGCTCTTAACAGCACATTGCCTGCCAACTGGAGCTTTGAATCATTTTCACAAGTGCAGTAACTAAGCTTGTTTTCACTCTTGGATATTTCATCAATTTGGTTTTCAAACTCACATCCCAGAATTTGTTTGTTTGTTTTTATGTTTCTTTCTAAAATCCATGTTATACTCAACTCATCTTTATATACTATTGATACATTTTTTGGATACCAATCTGTCATTGAATTGAACATACTCAGGTTTCTTTCCATCTTTATATCATCTTCAAATCAATTGGCTCAATACCCTGTAACAGGACTTAAAAAGTCAGTGAGATCATGTCACTTGTCAATCACTGAGTTTGTGTTATTCAATCCCTCTGCTTCCCAAACTGTGCTAGTCACTTTGAGGGGGTATAACAGAATTACACTACGTAGTACCTAACTGCAAAGTTTGCTGTGTTGGGTCTATGAAAAGGCAAAACAATAATTCAGTTCATCTAACAAATAAATCAATTTAAGAAATAAATAAGTCCTGTTTTTGTGTTGGTAAAAGAAAAAAGGACTAGTTGTTTTCATAAATATGACATAGGTACAAGACTCAAAGGTGGTTATTATTGTTTAAAAGTTCAGTAGAAGAATCTTCTATTTCATTTGATTATTTTTCAAGTCAAATATTCATATTATTAATGCTTTTAATTTTTAAAAATTGAAATATATTTCACATACTATGAAATTTACCCTTTTAAAGTATACAATTCTGTAGTTTTTAACCTCTTCAGACAGTTGTACCAACATCACCATTAATTAATTCTAGAACATTTTCATCAGTCCCAAAAGAAAGCCATATTCATCCACACCACTACCCATTCTCCACTCCCCCTACCTTTTAGCAACCAATCTACCTCTTTTTCAAGGTTCTTACTGGTAAAACTTTAATTGTAAATTTTCTTTCTATCAATATTTGTTGTAGAAAACTAGGCATGTTTCCAAGTCTAAACATTGTTTTTTTATATTTCCCTTGAATTCAAACCTAAGTAAGTAGCAGACTGGTGCACAAATCCAAATTAACGGCGGTCACAGTCATCAGCTTTTAACGCAGAAAACTGATTTCCCCCCTTCCACTTCAGTTCAACTTTTATCAACAGTTTGGGGAGGAATGAGGAAAGAAATCACTGATGATAATTACACAGAATGAGTATTTCCATGAAATTAATAGAGCTGGTCATATCTCCCATTTTGCTGTAGGTTTCAGGAAGCTCAAAATAAAATTTGAATATATATTCAGCAATCAATTAAGACATTGTAACTACTATATTTAAATTATTTATCTTTGACATTTGGACACAGTATTATTATTGTCATTATTTTTGTTGTTATGACAAAATTATCTGGTTTCTGATTTTCTTGTATTTTTCACTTTTTATTCCGTTATACAGATTTTTGTAAGCTATTTATTATATTTTGGATCCTGAGGCTGGGTATAATAACTTTCCAGCAAAAACAGTTACTGGGAGGGGAACTTAAGGCTATAAAAGGAAATAATATACTGTGGTTAAGTGTGTTCTCTTTAATAATTTTAGTTTTCTTACCTAAAATACTCTATTAAGTCTTTGGTGAATATGACTGATGAGAGAGAGAAATCTTCAGAAGAAAAACTGAAAAGGGCAATTTCTTTAGAACCATCACCACATTCCATTCATTTGTTAGCCTCCAGACCTGTCATTTTCTTAGACCACAGAAAGTGATCAGTCAATATTTGTATATGACTTGGTATCAGGTTTTAATTTGAGGTCTGGAGTGAAACTGTGTAGACTCTAGACAAGATTTTTCTTCTTCTTTTCTTTTTCCTCTTTAAGTTTTTTTTTTTTTTTTTTAACCTGATTATCATCTTTGCTAACTGTAGTTTCTTTCAGAGTTAGTTGAGAGCTTGGCTGTGCTCAGAGTTTCTTACTGGGGGCCATTTTGCCCTTTGAAGACTTTTTGGTAGTCAACAATTGGGGAGTGGTATTACTGGCATCTAGTAGGTAGAAGCCAAGAACGATGTTAAACACCCTTTGATGTGCAAGAAAAGCCTCCCAAATAGATAATTATCTGGCTCAAAATGTCAATAGTGTTGAAGTTAACGAACTCTAGGCTAAAGACTTACTTTAGACAATTTGGTAGGCATGGTCTTTGAAATGGTCTGTCGTACTTTTTCTTGGATCACTTGCTCTGGGGAAAACCAGGTCTACAGGAATACTCAAACAGTCCTATAGAGAGGCCTACCTTGGGAGGAACTGGCATCTCTTGTCAACGGCCAGCATGTACTGCCAGCCATGTGAGGGCACTATCTTGGAAGAGGATCCTCCAATCCAGTCAAGCCTTCAGATGATGAGTCTGGGGAGTATCTTGAACGTAACCTAATGAGAGACCTTAAGCTGGAGATACTCAGTTAACTCACTCCCAAATTCCCCACTCACACACTGTGTGGGATAATGAATGCATTGCTGTCTCAAGCTTCCATGTTTTGAAGTAACTTGTTATGCAGCAATTATGTAGCTAATATTCTGCTCCAATGGCATATTTCCAGCTTCTCACAGTTTATTCACCATCTCTGGGAGGTGACAATTGTTTAAATTTCCTTCTGAAGCATGACACGAAGAGTCTACACAATATTGTTTCTATAAACAGAAGGAGTTAAAAGAGCGGTGGAAAAAGTGGAGTTTCCTCCCCTGACAGTGATATAATCATTTCAGGGAACTGAGCCCATTGTTTTCCTCAAAAGCATCTGAAATGTTAGATGATTGGATTATCGGCTAACTCAATCAACCTATATCATGGAGAAAACCTATTTTAAAGAAGGGATCAAACTTTGTTATACCACCAAAAATTAGCTCTTTACCTTATCCCATGTGGATTTGTCTGTTCTGAACAGAGTGCCAAAGTTGTAGATATTTCATTATCTCAAAAACTGTGTTACTGCAAAGACATTTTTTGTTCTCATAGAACTTCGGTTGTCTAGAAAAAGTGTTTCTGCTCTTTCTCCTTATCTTAACCAGTAAGTATTTTATTTTTTTTTTTCTTAAAAGATTTTATTTATTCATTCGACAGAGAGAGAGAGACAGCCAGCGAGAGAGGGAACACAAGCAGGGGGAGTGGGAGAGAAAGAAGCAGGCTCCCAGCAGAGGAGCCTGAGGTGGGGCTTGATGCCAGAACACCAGGATCATGCCCTGAGCCGAAGGCAGATGCTTAACGACTGAGCCACCCAGGTGCCCCCAACCAGTAAGTATTTTAATTCAGATGACTAGTTCTTATGTTAAGCACATCCAGATGAACCCCTCTGGGATATGGCACATTGTTAACATTTATAATATATTTATTATTTAATTAACAACGAATGGATTGGTGATGATTGTAATATATTGGGGTCAAGATGACGAAATGATAATGGTGACTTGGTGAATGTTGGGATAGTAATAAGATGAGAGTTGTTTAAATGTCAGCTGGCCAGTTTAAAAACCATAAAAAATATAGACTTATGCGGAAATGATGGTCTTGCATGAGCCACGAAGGCCAGCTGTCTGAAAAATAAAAGAAAATGTGTCAACCATAAAACACGACCAAAGAATTTTGACGTAAAGGAAATTTGTTCAGAATTCCCTTAGACATTCTACAATTAAGATAATGCCATTCAAAACTCCCTGAATTGGAATACCGAAAGCCCTGCAATCGAATTGCTGGTAAGATATGGAGGCTGTCAGATTTCAACTTCATGTTGGTGACATCAATCTGGACGTTATTTAAGTTAATCTGGCTCTTTCTTCAAGTATTTCTGTCTTCTAGTAACTGGTTCACTGAGTGATACAAACAATGCTGTATTCATTACTTTTTTCTGTACTACATTGTTGAACGGATAGAAAGCACTCAACTAATATTAAAGTTGGAAAGGAGGCAGGGAAGGAGGGAAAAGAAAGTCATCAAATAAGTCGTAAAATGTCCATCTTAATAATAGATCTTGAGAGTGTTCTGTCACTGATTTGTCAAATACCCACCGAACGCTTACAGTTTCAGAATCCGAGAACTCTCTATAGTTCTAGTCTTGAGTAGCTTACAGTTAGACTGAGGTAATAGAAAAATCAATAATTAAAAAATCATGGTAGAATATTATTAATTTTTATAATAAAGGCTTAGAAAAAAAAGTTTATTGAAAGACAAAGGTACCAAATACCTTCATTGGGAAAACACAATTGAGAGACTTGATTGTGGGGAATTCATACGAGTTGCCAGGCATCAAGACATGGGAGGATATTAGACAGGGGAGCAGTATCTGAAAGGCAGAAAAGTAAGTACAAGACTGATTTCTTAGAGATCATAACGTTAATGTCATAAACTGTTTTATTTTCCTTATTTTTTCTCTCCTCCGTAAGAGAATTTGCAACTTGGTGTGTTGCCATGTGACTTCTGGTACCACTCTCCAGTACGTAGAGATGGCTGCACATCACGGATGTCAAGATCGACCCTATGACTTTCTGTGGGCAGTAGAAAGAAAAAGGTAGTGACCTTGTCTCATTCAAACAGAAGCTTTAAGATTCCTGTATGGTTTGGATGCTGTTTCCTTTCTTTTCATCATAAGGTTGAGCAAGCGCTGATTCTTAAAGCTGAGTTGTGACGTGAATAGAGGCTCTGAGCAGAGCCACAGCGACCTGCAGCTGCTGACATGTGAAACAGGAAAGAGAGAAACCTGTGTTGCTGGAGGCTGTTGAGATACAGGATTGTGGTTTATCATCACAGTATAACCTAATGAAAGCTTACGAAAGCAGTAATCAAAATGATTAAACTTTACATTGCCAATGGCTACGACCGCTCTAAATATATAATTACATACACTGTAGCCATCATTGTGCGTGTGTAAACTCACATGCACATACACACACACACACCACCTTTCAAAGTGATGTGCAGTAAAAGTACAAACCAAATTTCTTGAATACTTCATACAGATCTCTCAATGGGATCTCCCATTCATATGCTTTTACCATTCATGGATTGCACTGTCCCACATAAATTATTTCTGTTATTTATTAAGAAACATCACATAATAATAAGAAAGTCATTGATTTGAACATTTTAATAGAAGTATAGTTGATATACAATATTATATTAGTTCCAAATGTAGGACATAGTGATTTGACAGTTATATACAATGTATAATTATCATCACCATAAGTGTGGTCACCATACAAAGTTATTACAATATTATTGATTGTATCCCCTATGTCGTACTTCTCATATTGATTTTAAACTTAGTTTCAATCTCCTATCCTCAATTCCAATATAATTATGAATTAGATTATAGTGACATTTATTTTAGATTATTTTAGGTTAATAACTACACTTGATAACTGTGAGCCCATCAAATTAAAAACAACAGCTGGGGAATTCGGTGTCATCTAGAGAGGGATGAGTTGAGGGTATCTGAAAGTTTGACCCCACTGGCTTGTGATGGTCAACCAGGTTCGTGGAACAGGCTAGGGTAGGAGACTAGGAGGAAGTTGGCTCCAAGAAGGAAGATCTCACACATTCGTGTTTATGGTTTGGACAATTGGAATTTCTTCATTGTTTCCAATAAAAATAAACACATTTTCCCTGGACAACTGATTGTATATCTAATAATGTGTATCCACATTGTGTCTTCCATAAGTAAATGGCAACTGCCCTCATGAGAATCTGTTTAGAGTCCAAAGCCTATTGAAGCAAGAGAAGAGAGAAGCAAGTTGGGGCATGATATGACAGACCACATGGGGGTAACCAGGGCAAACAAAGAGTATTTGACATGTGAGACAGATCCTTTTCTTTTCTTTCTCTTTCAATTCTCACATAATAATATTCACCCTTTTAAAGTACAACCATCACCATAATCTAATTCTGGAAATTTTCATTGCTCCAAAAAACCCCCTAGGTACTTATTAGTAGTCACACCCCCTTCCTCCCTCCCCCAACTCCTGCAAAAAACCAATCTACTTTCTGTCACTAAGGATTTGCCTATTATATTCTATTACATTGCATGTAAATGGAGTCATACCAGATGGGACCTTTTATGTGTGACTTCCTTCCTTCCTTCCTTTAACGGCTTCGTCATTCTCCCATGTTGTAGCATGAAGCAGTACTTTATTGTTTTTTATAATGGGTTAATATTCCATTTTTTGGATTTTTTATATTTTGTTTATTTATAACTCGGTTGATCAACACTACTGTCGTTCTATTTTTTGGATATTATAAATGATGCTGCTATGTGTCTGTGTATAAGTTTTGGTACGGATATATGTTTTCGTTTATTTTGCATATATATCTAGGAGCGAATTGCTTTGTCAAATAGTAACTCTATTCACAGTATTTTGAGGAAATGCCAAACTGTTTACCAAAATAGCTGCACAATTTTTCATTTCAAAAGTCTTTATAAATTTTATTCCAAATTCTTCACATCCTCTTCAACACTTTTTAGTGTCCATCTTGTTGATGTTAGTCATTCAAGTGTGTGTGAAATGGTATCTCACTTTGGTTTTGATTTAAATTTCTGCAGTGACTAAGGATGTTAAGCATTGTTTCATGTGGTTCTTGGGCATTTGTATATCTCCTTTGGAGAAATGTCTGTTCAACTCTTTGTCCACGTTTTAATTGGGTGATTTGTCTTTTTATTCTTGAGTTTTAAATGTTGTTTATATGTTCTGGACACCAGATGCTCACTAAGTATACAATTTGCAAATATATTCTTCAATTTTGTTTGTTGTCTTTTTGCTTTCTTGATGTTACCCTTTGAAGCACATAACGTTTTAATTTTTTTATAGCCAAATTTATCCAGTATTTTTTTCTTTTTGTTTCTGATGCTTTCGGTGTCATATTTAAAAGTTCTTTTGATAACCCAAGGTCACAAAACTTTACTCCCATATTTTCCTGAAGAATTTTGTATTGTAGTTTTAGTTCTTACCCTCAGGTCTTTGACACATTTTGAGTTAATTTTTGTATAGAGAGCGAACCTGAGGTCCAACTTCATTCCTTTGTGTGTGGATAACCAGTTGTGCAAGCATTATTTGTTGAAAAGGTATTATTTCTCTTAGTGAATTGTCTTGGAAGCCTTATAAAAAGTCAGTTGACCCTAAATGAATGGGCTTAGTGTGAACTCTCAATTCTGTTCCACTGGTGTATAAGCATAAACTTATTTTTTTTTTTTTTTTGCCAGTTCTACACCGTCTTGATTGCTGTACCTTCGTAGTAAGTTTTGAAATTGTAAAGTGTGAATCCTGAAATTTTATTTTCTTTTTCAAGATTGTTTGGGCAATTTTGGTTCTCTTGCATTTACATATGAATTTTAGGATCAATTTGCCAATTTTTGTTTTGAAGGCAGCTGGAATTTTGACAGGGATTGTACTGAATCTGTAGGTCAATTTAAAAAATGGTGTCCTCTTAATAATATCAAGTATTCTAATTCATGCATATGGATGTCGTTTCATCTATTTAAATCTTCCCTAATTTCTCATAATGATACTTTGCAGTTTTCAACATACAGCTTTTGCACTTTTTGTGTTATACTCATTTTTAAGTATTTTATTCATTTTGATGCTCTTGTAAATGATTTTTAAATTTTAAATTTAGATTATTTATTGCTAGCCTATAGAACTAGAGCTGATTTTTATATTGATAGTTTCAACATTGCTAAATTTGATTTTAGCCCTGGTAGTTATTTTTGCAGATTTCTTAGGACTATAAAAGATTATGGCTTCTAGGAATAAAAAGAGTTTTCCTTTTCTTTTTTAATTTGGATGTTTTGTTTTGTTTTTCCTTGCATAATTGTTTCCTAGAACTTCCAGGACAAGGTAGAATAGAAGTGATGGGAACAGAAATCCTTGTCTTGATCCTTATGGTGGAGAAAGATCTTAATCTTTTACTGTTAAGTCGGATGTTAACTGTGGATTTTTCATAGATGCCCCTTATCAGGTTAAGGAAGTTCCTTTTTAGTCCTAGTTTACTGAGCAGTTTTGTCACGAATGGGCATTGGATTTTGCCAAATGCTTATCCTGTGGGTATTTCTAACATGATTATGTTAGTTTTGTCCATTTTTCTATTAATATAGTGAGTTACACAGATTGACTTTCATATGTTGAACCAATCTTTCATTCCTGACACAAATCCCACTTGGTCATGCTATATAATCCTTTGCATGTGTTCCTAGGTTTGGTTTCCTGCTAATGTTTTTTTGAAAATGTTTGTGTCTGTATTCGTAAGGGCTGTTGGTCTATAGCTTCCTTTTATGTGAGAAGTTTGGTTCATTTTGGTATTAGAGTGGTACTGACTTCACAGAAGAAGTTGGAAAATTTTACCCACTCAGTATTTTGGAGGAGTTAGTGAATGATTGATGTTAACTCTTCTTTAAATGTTAGGTTGATTCTACCAGGGAAGCCATCCGATCCAAGGCTTTTCCTTGTAGAAATGTTTTTGATGAATAAATGATGAATAAATGACTCTTTCTGCTTGTTAGAATGTCTTTTGATTCTCTATTTATTCTTGAATCCGTTCAAGTTTGTGTTTTTCTAGGAATATGTGCTTTTAACTTTAGTGCTAATTTGTTGGCATCCAAATGTTTATGGTATTACATGTGTTGAGCAAGTGTCCTGCTTCCCAGAAGGAGCAGCAGTCCCAGAATAACAACACAGTGCGTGGTTTGCTGGTGTCAGGGTCCACCAAGAAAGGCATGATTCACATGGTCACCAGATGGAACACACAGAGGAGACGGAGAAGATCAGCATTAATAATGAGCATTGGTCCCCATGGCCAATGGCTCCCATCTTGCAGCTGATGTGGGGAGATGGTACTGCATGCGTCCTTTTTGTGCTTCAGCCAAAGAAGCCCTTTCTCTCTCAGCAAGAACAGATAGAGCCGTGGGGTTGGCCTGGTGCCATATGACACATAGACTTTGAGTAGAACAAAGCAGTCTGTATCAAGTCCAGAACAGGGAAAGATATGCTCAAACCCAGAAATAAGCACAATGCAGACATGAGGCTTCCTTATGTCCACGTAAGCCATTGTTCCAGGTCTGAGACTCACTTTATGCTGCTAAACAAGGGCCAAATAAGCCTCACAGCTCTGCTTTTCACAAACCTTTTTATCCTGTCTCTTTCTGTAAGGGTGCTAATAATGCATCATCATTCATTCCTGATTTTAGTAAGCTTTCATCTTTTTTTTTCTTAGTGTAACTAACTTGTCAATTTTTTAATCTTTTCATGGAATCCCATTTTGGTTTTGTTGGTTTTCTCGGCTATTTTGCTATTTTCTATTGTATTTCCATTCTAATCACTGTCATTTCCTTCTTTTTGCTTACTTTGAGTTTAGTTCATTCTTATTTTCCTACTTTCTTAAAATGAAAGGTTAGGTTTGATTTGAATAATTTCATGGCTAAATATTTCTTTCATTTTTTTTCTTTCTTTTTTTTTTTTTTTAAGAGAGAGAGCAGGCAAGTGGGGGAAGGGGCAGAGAGAGAGGGAGAGAGAGAATCTTTTTTTTTAAGATTTTATTTATTTATTTGATACACAGAGAGAGAGAGAACAAGCAGGGAGAGAATCAGAGAGTGAGAGAGAAGCAGGCTCTCTGCTGAGCAGGGAGCCTGATGTAGGGCTCCATCCCAGGATGCTAGGATCATGACCTGAGCCGAAGGCATACACTTAACTGACTAAGCCACCTAGGTGCCTCAGGAGAGAGAGAATCTTAAGCAGGCTCCACACTCAGCATGGAGCCTGCTGTATGGGGCTCGATCTCACGACCCTGAGATTATGACCTGAGCCAAACCAAGAGTTGAACCTTAACCGACTTGGCTGCCCTGGTGCCCGTGGGTCAAACATTTCTGTGTTGAAATCCCATCAATGCCTGCCTCAGATGTGACTGTATGTGGAGAGGTCTTTAAAGAGGTAATTAAATTAAGACGAGGTCATCAGGGTGGGTCCTGATCCAGTATGAGTGATGTCCTTCTAAAAAGAAGCAATTTGGACACACACATGTCCAGAGAGAAGACCATGTGAAGATACAGGGAGAAGGTGGCCATCTATCAGCAAAGGGAGAGGCCTCAGAAGGAAATAACCATGCAAAGACCTTGATCTCTGACTTCTAGCCTCCAAAAGTGTTGAGAAAATAAATTTTCGTTGTTTGAGTCACCTGGGCATGTTTTCATGGCAGCACTAGAAAACTAAAGAGGTATTTTTTATTCATCATTTAATATAGTCATAATACCTATAAATTTCCATCTAAACTCTGCTCTCATTATAGCCCATGAGCTTTTATATGTTATGTTTCCTTCTTCACTCATCTCAATGTATTTTTGAATTTCCTTTAGGATTTCTTTTTTGACCTGTTGGTTATGTAGGAGTGCATTGTTTAATTTCCACATATTTGTGAATTTCCTAAGTTTCCATGTTATATATTTCCAATTCCATACCATTTTAGTAGGAGAATATACTTTGTATGACTTTAATCCTCTTAAGGTTACTGATTTTTCTTATGGCTAATATATGGTCTATTCTGGAAAAAATTCCACATGCTATTTCCAGCACTTTGATTACATCCCATTGGCTTCGACCCCCCATCTTTTTGTTGTTGTTAAGAAATCAGTTGTTAATCTTACTGAGGAACCCTTGTGCACTAAGTATGTCTCTCTTACTGCTTTCAAAATTTTCGGTCTTTGATTCCTCTGTCCGATTATGATGTGTCTAAGTGTGGATTTCTGAGTTGAATTTCATTGGCCTTTGTGGGTGTGTAGATTTTCATCAAATGTAGAAAGTGGACTTTATTTCTTCAGATATTGCTAGTTTCCCATTCTCCTTTTCATGTCTTATGAGACTCCAGAATTTCTTTATGTGAATGTGATGTGCTTGATAATGTCCCACGGGTTTTTGTGTCTCCTCTTTTCTCTTCATTCTTTTCCCTTTCTGTTCTTCAGACTGGGTAAACTCCATATAACATCTTCACATGTGTGGATCCTTTTTTTGGCCTGCTGCAATATGCTGTGTACCCCCTCTAAGGATTCTTCTATGTCAGTTATTGTGTTTTCAATTTGAGGATTTGTTTGGTTCTTTTTCTTTTTCCTATTTTTTTAATGATTTTTTTTTTTTAATTTGGTGAAACATCTATCTCATACTTTCCTCTAGCTCTGTAGATGAGGTTACATGTGGTTCTTGGAAAATATTTGAAGCAGCCCTGTTTCAAGTCTGTCTAGTGAGTCTAATGCTTGGACCTCCTCACATACTGTTTTTATAGATCAATTTTTTTTCCTTGTATATGGGCTATACTCTGTTGCTTCTTTCATAACTCAAAATTGTTTTTGTTTAAAAAAAGACATTTAAAATAATATCAGATGGCTATTCTGTAAATCAGACCCAACCCCTCCCAAGATTTGCTGTTGCTATTGTTTGTTCTTTTTGTTTAGTGATTTTTCTCAACCAATTCTTTAAAGTGTGTATTTTCACAGAAATTTCTATATTAACTTAATAGTCAGCTAGTGATTGTACAGTTTCCTTAAATGCCTGAAACCAGTGAGTCTCCCAGTCTTTGCCAAGGGGCTCTGTATGCGTGCTTGTGCCGACCTTAAACACTCAGATAGACAACTGATGGACAATTGACACATTCTTCTTATAATTCACTTCCTACTGGTGCAGAGCCTCCGACTTAGCCAAGGATGAGAACTGGAACCCTTTCAGATGAGCATCCCTTTCAGATGAGCATGTGGAAATCTCTGGACAAGAACACAGACCTACACATACACATGGCATTTCCAGGAACGTGTCAAAGCTCTTCAAGGCCCCATGCCTATCTCATTCACCAGTCTTTCCTCTTAAGCTTTTCAGTTAGTTTATTGTTTGCCTCAACTGTTATCCACTGCCTTAGGAAACTGTGAAGTTAAACATAGGAACACTTCCCTAGGAAGTTATACAATTTCCTGTGATTGTTTTTGACAGCCCCCAGAGAAAAGTTTTTTTCACACTGGGTAAGCACTGAGTTAGGTCAAATAAGATGTTTCACATGGGGACTTCAAGGAAAACACTAGACAGGTGAAATAATGTGAACATTCTGAGAATAAAGTTTGAAGGAACTCCAACCCCATTCTACCATCATGATAGCAAGTGGTTGATTTTTAAGGTCATCACAGAACTGGACAGCAGGAAATGGGACAAGGTCAAGTTATGACACCACAAGTCTCACGGTTCATACCAAGAATCAATCATTTCTCTTGAACAATTTTGAATTCTTGAAAGCTTTTGGTTAATTTCCAGAGTCCTGAAAAATTTGATTATGACAATTTATGCCGGTTTTGTGTTGTCTTTACAAAAGAATGAGTTTGGAAATCTGCCATTTTCACAGTTCAGAGATCATTTTTCTTCCATTCAACATCATATTTCCTCCTTACAATTGAATTTTTTTCAGTAACAGTTAATGATCACTAAAAATAATTTTTTTTTGCATTATTTAAAGATTTATTTATTTATTTTTAGAGAGAGAGAGCACAAGAGGGAGGGGTAGAGGAAGAGGGGGAGAGAGAATCTCAAGCAGACCCTGCTCAGCATGGAGCCCAAGGCGGGGTTGGATCTCATGACCCTAAGATCATGAACTGAGCCTAAACCAAGAGTCAGAAATTTAACCAATTGTACCACCCAGGGGCCCCTCTTTTTCACTTTTAAAACAGATTATTGCCAATTTGAAAATAATTCATTTCAGTTTTAGAGATATTATTCATTTACATTCAGCAAAATAATTTTCTGTATGTGCTAACATTGGATTTACCAAGCAAAACTATTACACTTCCCATTGTTTCACTATTTTCAATACAAATAAGTATTCTAAATGTTCAGGTGAAATGATAGGATTGAAGTGACTCAAGTGGTTTTTCTGCAATGTTAGAAACAGTGTGCTATTGTTGTTTATTTCTAATATATCTTTTTGTGCAGAACTGCAAAGTACCAAAGACCTTGGAAATCCAGTCTCCAAGTGAGCTTGAACTGTTCTACACCTTTGTGAAATTACTTTTGTACTTACCCTCAAATAGCATACATTTACTTAAGTATGTGTGGCACGGGCCTGGTGGTCTTAACTGGCATTAACCAAATTAAATTCTATGAGGAATATCATGTTTAGTAAAGGATACATGTCAAATACATACCAACTGGAATCTTGCATATATCCTATAAAAACTCCAATAACTGCAACAATTCTCTGCACTAACATTGTTCAGAATGTGCAACTTTATTGTCTGAATGTGGGGTGGACTTCTTCCGCCATCTTGCCGTGGTGACATCTTATCGTGTCACCACGATATGCACTTTCTTCTCCCTGTTATGAGCGTAATAGGGCCATGTTGTCTGTCACCTGAGCCTTTCTCCCGGCTCTTGTTTCTCTGCTCATTCTCTTCATTATAATCTTTGTCTAATTCCTACTAGCCTTTCATGTTTCTGCTAAAGTATGACATCCTCAGAGAAGTGTTCTTGATCTTCCTCACCTCTATCCCAAATCTGTTTAGGCACCTATGTTCTAATACCAAACCTCTTGTATATGCCTGTATTCTAGCACTTACCATGCTGTACTGTAATTGTCTGTATGCTTGTCTCTCTTCTGCAGGCAGAAAGTAAATCTTATTCAGTTTTATTACCAACGACTACTGGTGCTTGTCACATATCAGTAATGCCATAATTATTTTTGGAAGGAAGGGTGGGAAAATGACCACTGTTTCTCACTGAAACAATTTTATAGCAGTACAAAGTGGAAGGACTTGAGTAGTTGATTTAGTCAAATATCGGTGGCCAGCATAAAAAAACAATTTCTACTCTTTCATTATGTATTTATTCCCTAAGGGTGACTTCATCATTCAAAGGCACTTCTCAAAGTGTGGGCAATAACTCCCTTAAGGAAATATTTCTTCATAAAATGTATAAGATGCATGAAACTTTTATAACTCTGGTGGCAGTAGGCAGAGTGCCACACTAGAAATATAAGGAGATTATTCAAAGATGGGGCATTAACTGGAACACAGTTTGAATTATCTAAGGCTGATGGCATGAATATCTTTATAGACTTAAAATAAACCACAAGTAATACATTGTATGACTATGAGTGTATATTATTATATTCTTATAAAGTTCTTACATTAAAATACTTATAAAATTTTATTCAGATCTTCAAAATTTGTAAGATTCCAGAAATGTAAAGATACCCACACCCATAATTTCACTGTTAAATTTTCCTTATTTTCATCTCAATTTTCCCTCTCTTTATAACCAGACATTATACATATATTTGAATTTAGATATATATGCACATTTGTTGTTTATTTAATGAAATTTATATCATATTATATACATTATTTTGCTCCCTACTACCACATTATTTGAATTTGTCTAGATTACTTAATATTTTTGAAAAATATTATTTGACAGTTTTCATTAGCTTGGTGTAATACAAATGTTCAATATTTCCTCTTTTTCAGGTTACAGGTTGTTTCTTTTTTTTTTTTCTTTTCTTTTAATTTTGCTAATACCTGCAAGCAGAATTATTTATCATTTTAGGGTAAGTTTCATATATATATGATTTTTAAACAGTAAATTACTTAAAAGGTATTTAATTTTGAAGCTTATTTAAAATATTACTCTTGGGAAGTAGTTTAATTGCTAACAAGAGTTTTATCAATTACAATGAAAGTAATAAAATATACTATTTAAACTTTAATTTTTATGATTTCTTAATTTGTCCACTAATCTCACGGGCCACTCATTTTCAGTAAATTTTTCTCTTTTCTCAGATCGTTAAACATTAGAATGTTTCAGGGTTCAGTCTTTAGAGCTGCTGTTTGTCATCAGATTTCCTTAGATTATCCCATCGATTGCATGATTTTATGTGCCACCTTAACCTTGATGACTCCAAAAGTATATCTTAAAGTCCCACTTTCTCCCATGAACTTCACGCCCATTGTCTACTGTGACATCTATCCAATGTCTAATACATCTCAAGCTTAACATTCCCCAAACCTACATTTCTTTTCCACCTGCACTCAAAACTGCTCTTGTCTCAGTTATCCCCACGTCGCCAAACGACAAATCAAAACTGCAGCTGGTGTTTAGGCCAACACCTTAAAGTCACTCCTGACTAATTTCTCTCCACGTTGATGAGAACCCATCACAAAGTGAATGTTGTTATAGCTTTAACCTCAGACTTCTCTTCACCCACCCATGTCCATAACCCTCATCGTCATTATCTGAGAACAAACACCACCATCTCTCGCTGATCCCGCTAAGACATGTCCTTGTCGTCAGCCCTCAGTGCCCCTGTCACAATGTGGGCACACAGACTATTTGCACAGAGTTGCCTGATGGAGACTTGAAAATAATCACACTTGTTGAAATCTTCCTGTGCTGGCTTTTCTCACTAAGGGGAAAGTTTTTACAATGTCCTGCAAGATCCCACAAGTTTTCCCCCTTGCACAATAGCCTTGCTACCACACATACTTTGCCCTAAGCTATTTCAGTATTTCAGTGAACAATGTTATGGGATCTCATTGGCTGTGGAGATTAATTTATGAAGAATTGCCATATTTACATTACAATAGTCCCCTCTTATCCACGGGGGATATGTTCCAAGACCCCCAGTGGATGCCTGAAGCCAAGGATAGTACCATCCCTGTAATACTGTGTTTTTCCTGTGTGTGCATACGTATGACAAAGTTTGATTGATAAATTAGACATAGTAAGAAATTAATAATTAATAATCAAATACAATAATTATAATAATATATTATAATAAAAGTTATGTGAATGTAGTATCTCTCTCAAAATATGCTGTATTCTCCGTTCTTCTTGTGATGATGTGAGATGATAAAATGCCTATGTGAGGAGATGAAGTGACGGGAATGATGCAGGCACAATGATGTAGTGGTAGGGCTACTATTGACCTTCTGACTGTACGTCAGAAGCAGGATCACCTTCTTCTGGAAGGCAGTTGACCGCAGGTCACCAAAACAACAGGAAGTGCAACCACGGATGAGAGGGGGCTACTGTGTTAAGTTTCTCTAACCTAGAATGAGCTGTATTATTCCCCCATTTCTTTTTTATAACTACATCCTATACAAAAATTATATTATTTTTCCCAAAAACAAGTTGCATATTTCTTTTTTTTAAGGATTTTATTTAATTTGACACAGAGAGAGAGAGAGGGAGAGAGAGGGAAAGCAAGCACGAGCAGGGAGAACAGCAGAGGGAGAGGGAGAAGCAGGATTTCCACTGAGCAGGGAGCCCGATGCGGAACTCGATCCCAGGACTCTGGGATCATGACTTAAGCCAAAGGCAGACATTTAATCCACTGAGTCACCTGGGTGCCCCAAGTCTGAATATTTCTTACGTTTTTCTCTCTGTATACAGCTTTTGTTGTTATTCTTAACGTGTGCCCAATTTTCTAATTCATTATTATCTATGACAGGTTTTTTCAACTTTGGCGCAAGTTGACATTTTGGGCCAGATCATTCACTGCCTTGTGCATTACGGGATATCTAGCTGGACCCTTGGCTTTACACCCTAGATGCCAGTAGCAGTCATTCCCCCAGTTGCAATAACTAAAAAAATATGTCCCTAGACATTGCCAAATGTCTCGTGAGGCACACAATTGCCCCTGGTTGAGAAGCACTGATCTTTATGAAGGTGCGGATTGGTTTTTAAATGCCCCATGTAGCCCATTCTTGTTTGGTCTAAATGTCCCCCATGTTCCCTTTCATCTTAATCAGTTCTTAATTTAAAAACTTATGGTACCTGACATATTGGCCATAAGAAAGAGCCATGCCAGATGATTTCCTCAGACCCCCACATAGATTAAGTCTCTGGTTCCAGGTAATCGTAAGTCTACAGGTTAATATGCATTAGCCAGCACTAAGTAATTGAACACACACAGGCCACACAGGGACAAATAAGCCGGGTGTGGTTCTCAACCCACTGTCTAGTGGGTATATGATTCTGTGGACACGATTCAGCTTCTCCAAGCCTCAGTCTTCTCAGATATGAAAGGGAGGCGGGAGCCACTGCGTTGTACATGTTATGAAGTTATAAATGAAGTATGTTTGGCCCAGAGCACCCCTTAGACGGTATATGATTGTAGCTATTATTAGTTCCCTGAAGTCAAGCAATTAGGAGCTCCTCCTAAGACCTGGGGGAGGGGCTGGAGGCTGGAAAATATGTACTCCTCGATCAACGCTGCCCTGGACGATACATTTTTGCCAGGAATATTTATTAAATTCCCCGTCTAGGAATCATGCTAGAATTGAGTTTTCAAAAGTATAATGTCCAGACCCTGTTTTTAAGAAGTGCACTAAGGTAGAAAGAAACAGTGAAAATGGTGGCCTGTACTATAATGGATGAATTAGACCAGCGCAGGGGACAGAATTCGAGGGGAGATATTTCTGCAATGTCTCATCTTGAGAGGAAGAATTTATGTGATGAAAATGATTACCCATTTACCATATTTATGTGACAATATTAATTTTAAGATAATAATTGGTTTGCAATTTCAAAATTTTCATCAATAGTCCAGGTCTCTGGAAATTTCTTTTTGGTGTTAGCGACTTGTGTTTTGAAATGGGCTCTTTGTACCTAAACTCAAGGAATGCCTTGAAGGGAATCAGACAAACGGTGTCTTCCTTTGGCTGCTAAATTGCATAAAATAATAAACCAGAGAGTTATGAGGGATTTGCTGTTGTTCGGCAAAGTTAGGATTAGTAGCTGATGAAAATAAAATAAGCACTGACTTGCACAGAGCTACTCCCTCCTCCTGCGGGACTCGGATTCTTGGATGCCCAATCCTGGTCTCCCTAAAGGGAAGGAGCTGTAACTCAAAGCTGAAGTCTATTTATCCCCCAAATAATAATCTGTAATCTTTAAAAACATTTCAAAATGTGTTATATGATACTTTCATTGAAATTCTTATCAAAAGGAAACCTGCCTATGCCAAATGAGACATGTCACCTGTTCCATGTTCTTGGTTTCTTGATTTTTATTAAGACAATGAATTCCAGGGTGATGAAATTACTTGCTCAAGGTTATACAGGTATTTTCTTTTAAAGCAAAAGTTAGAGCACATTTCCCAACACTGAGTCCAGTGTCTTCCCCACTACACTTTGCTTCCTCTCCACATACTGCACTTTGTCATCTTTTTTGAATAAATGGAGCTTGGAAAGGGTCCAAAGGCAAATGCACCTTCAGCTCCATTTCGAGAGTTCATCCTGTAATTGTCACACGTGATCTCTGTCCCAGTGCCTGAACCCAATCACTGGGGATAATTTGAATCGACTCAAGCTCCTTGAGTCTGTGCATGTTGCTGTTGACCCTCCTCATTCAAACGCCACCATTGTGATAGGCAAGGTTGGCCACTGCCACTTTAAATTAGTGGTTTATCTTGAGTCCTGGAGAAAGGAAGTCCTTTCAGGGAGAAAGGATGATGAATCACACAGCAGGGAACAAATGTAACTGTGATTAATGGGACATTACACAGCAACAAAAAAATAGAGCCAACTGTGTGCAGAGATAACTGGAACCACAAAGACCAACTTATTGTCTCAAGTGATGTAATTAACTTCAAGCCCCTCCATAGCTTGGATGGCTGATTCCAGTGAGCCTTGCCATTGTGCTGGTAATAATGACAAGGTTGTGCCTTCTTATTTTAAATACTATCCTATTAAAGACCATTTTTCTCCAATGCATGGCACTGATAAAATGTCAAAGACTAAGATATGGCAATTTGCAGTAGCGCGATTTTAAGCAACTGCAGATTCATTCAACTTTCCTTCTTTCCCACGTAAGACAATGGAAGAAAAGACCAAACGTCT
The DNA here is from genome assembly GCF_002007445.2 of Ailuropoda melanoleuca. Taxonomy (NCBI): domain Eukaryota; kingdom Metazoa; phylum Chordata; class Mammalia; order Carnivora; family Ursidae; genus Ailuropoda; species Ailuropoda melanoleuca. Next base: position 102,066,556 of record NC_048228.1, read on the forward strand.
GACTTATGATATATGAGCTTCTTCAAATATTCCCATGCAAAAAGGGCTCACTGATGATCTTTTTCATTTTTTATTTATTTATTTATTTATTTAAGTTGCTCTGGGTAAAGAGAAAAGAAGTTTTCAGAAAATGCTGTATTATAGTAACCATGATGAAGAAAGACTTCTTTTTGCTTCTCACCACCTGATAGGGTAGCTTGTCCTATTCATGCAAGTGCATTTCTCTCATTCATAGAAAATAAAAAATTGCTTGGTCTATTAGATAGAATGGTTGACTTGGATTTTTGTGAAAGTATTATGAATTCAGAAATTGTGCATTTTAAATAGGGAAAATAAGTATTGTGGATATTTTCATCCATTGCAATCTTGTCCACATTCTTCAGTTAGCAAAGTTGGAATGAAAGTCTGAATTTAAAAATGCTTGCCAATCGCTTTGCCAAGTTTGGAGGCTTTCCAAATATTTGATACCTGTTTCATTTCATGTTTTTAGAATCGTTTGGCTACTCCCACAGCTAACGGAATCACAAAAACTTCCTCTAAAATTCTGAGATATGATATATCGGGGATGCCAACTTTGTTCCCAATTGTCAGGTGTGTTTTCCTCTTCCTGACTTTGAAGTAATAATAACATCTTTTATTTTTATAGTGTGTTTATTTTTACAAATAACATTCACCCGCTTGATTCTACTGGGGTAGATGTTAAGATTAGAGACATGCTGTGTGTGAAACTGGGTGGACTCTGGGGTCATCTACAGTATGACTTTCAGCTCATGTAACTATTCACATCGATATTAGATAACTTATTTTCTCCCTCTGAACTTGACTTTTCTTGTCCATTAACACAGGGTAATAATACTTCACACAAGCATGTGAAGAATGACTGTATGTATGTGTGGTGTGCTAGGAAAACACTTAATCACCCTTTCTTTCCACAACTTCTCCTTCTTTAATAGAAGAAAGTATTATGTCCTATTTACATTTGTGCTTCCCAGGAGAGGAGAAAGAAAGGATGTAATATAGGCTTTATTAGAAACCTACCACGATTCATGATCTGTTATAACTCGTTTCAGATACATCAGAGTATTCAGAAGGGATTATCTCAATGTTTGCAAATAAAGGAATCAGATGTTGGGAATATTAAAAACAAAAATGGCTGAGAAATGAAGTGCCCAGGCCAGTGCCTTAGTTTAATAAATACTTTTTGAAGTCAACCATGAAATACAAGTGTGACATCTGAGACATTAGGGGAGAGCATTCTCTAATCTGTACCTCCATCACGCTGCCGTGCTGACCTTCAGAGCAGGCATGAGGCCCTGCATAAGCAGGTGCTCTGGGCACGTGGGTGGTGCCCCCTCCTTAGTTTTACCTGAATCATACGCACTCTCTCCTCTTTTTTCCCTGTATCCGATTCCTCTCTATACTGACTCCACTGCCATCAGTCTTCCTCCTCATTCTTCATCTTCCATACTCACTTGGCTCTTTGCTCTTGACAGTGACCCCCAACCCCTGAGCTATAATTTTTATTCTTATCCATGATTCCAGTCTTCACCAAACTCTCTGCATCAATGACTGCTGTAGACCAGCATCTTTCCAGACTTGAACTGTTTTGACGATCTTCTTAACTTTACTTCTCCTTTAGTTAAGATTCACATCCAATGGATCTTGGCAGTGTAAAAAAGAACTGGTGTCAAAGAAAAATTATTCAGTGGTCCCTGTTAAAGCACAGTTTAGAAGACTTTATTCATCATGGTGGGTATGAGGACAGCTGTGATGGAATTTTACAATGAGTTCGCAGCATGTGCAAGGGGGAAGTCATAGTCAAGGGGCAAAATGAGGGTCAGTGAAGGAAAACTAACAAGAGGAAATTTCAGGGGTAGGGAAGATTCTGGCTCAAGTCATCTAATAGGATTCTTGGTGAAGATAAGCCAGGGTGATCAGATGTTGCCTTGAGAGTGGTGGTGGTGAGGAAGCCCTATTAGACCTTGAGTATGATCAAGTCTTGAGGGTGTGAATTCTGGTTTAACTGGCTCATCGGAATCCTTGCTGCAACTGGACGATGCCAAGAGGAACACAGGAGTCCAAAAGTCAGGACTAGTTGGAAAAGAGTCCAGGGAGCCTGAGTAGAGCCTGGTCAGTGAGAGAAGGTTTGTCACTAGACAGATGAGGAAGCGGCGTGAAATAAGAATGGCTTGCCTCAAGTCGCACACTTAGTTCTGGAATTAGGTCTGGTTTCTGGGGCAACCAGATCTACTGCCATTCCCACTAGACCACTGGTTTTCAGTAGGGGGTGATTTTGTACCTCAGAGGACATTTGGCAATATCTGGGGATATCTTTGGTTGTCATGTTACTGGCATCTATTAGGTAGAGCACGAAGGTGCTGTTAATATCCTGCAGTGCACAGAACCCCTTTCGAACAAAGTATTCCCTGGCCCCAAGTGTCTACGGTGTCACTGTCGACAAACCCTACCCTGGATTAAAGTACTGAATCATGAGGAAGCGGGAAGAAGTCTCCCTCAAGTGACTTTACTGCTTTTCATGCATGTGAGAACAACTTTGTGTAGCCATGATTAAAAATGCAAGTCACGAGTCTAGAGTTTTCTTTACATGTTTACCATTGATTTACTTTGTGGCTTCCTGGTCATCACTTCACCCCCAGCCACAAACATTTGCAGAGAAGCCCATGTGTGTAACTACAAAGAAGGGGTGAGGAAGCAGGGGTGTTCCATATCAGCACTGACCACTTGTGCACCAGGAGACACTATTCACCTCAGTGCTCATTTGACCTTTGTAGATACAAAGCAAAATACATATTCTCTGATTTCCCTTTTACATTAGAGCCATAACATCCACTGAAATAGTATCTAAGTGCTCTATGTGCTATTGGCCAAGTATTAAATAATGCAGTATAAATTAATAATGTATTGTAATAAAATGTTCTTTACCACCATTATATTTATACTCCTTTATTAATCTTTCTTTTGCTGGCTTGCTTTATTCTTTTCTTTCTGCCAGCCACCTGGCCACAAATGTTATTCTGATCACCTGCCAAATCTCAGTTACTATCCCTCACTTCTTTCTACTTGATTTTTCTTTTCTTTTCTCAGTTCCAACTCTCTGTTATCTTAATTTTAAACTGGCATTTTTTGGTGTCTCTTTTATCCCCTCTTCAATTACCGTAGTCCCCTCTTATCTGTGGGGATCCATTCCAAGACCCCCAGTGATGCCTGATGCTGTAGAAAGTACTGAACCCTATAGATACTCTTTTTTTCCCTCTATATGCATAACTATGATCAAGTTTAATTTATAAATTAGGCTCAGTAGATTAAAAATAGCTGATAATAAAATAGAAAAAATTATAAGAATGCACTGCAATAAAAATCACGTGACTGGTTTCTCTCTCCCTCTCAAAATATCTTTTTTTTAATTTATTTTTTTTATTTTAATTTTTTTTATTGTATTATGTTAGTCACCATACAGTACATCCCTATTTTTTGATGTAAAGTTCGATGATTCATTAGTTGCGTATAACACCCAGTGTACCATGCAATACGTGCCCTCCTTACTACCCATCACCAGTCTATCCCATTCCCCCATCCCCTTCCCCTCTGAAGCCCTCAGTTTGTTCTCAGAGTCCATAGTCTCTCATGCTTCAATATCTCATTGCACTGTGTTTGCCCTTCTTTTTGTGCTGATGTGAGATAACAAAATGCCTATGCGAGGAGATACAGCCAAGCAAGGGACACAAGCATTGTGATGCGGTGTTGTGCTCCTTTTGACCTCCTGATGATAGGTCAGAAGGAGAATCATCTGCTTCTGGGTTGTGGTTGATGGTGAGTAACTGAGACCACGAAGAGCACAACTGTGGATAAGGGGTGGGGGCTACTGGAGTCTCCTTTCTCTCCTGTCTTGCTAAGTCTCTTTTCCTCTTATGACAAAATGTCCCCAGAGCAGTTATAAAAGAACAGAGAGAAATGGAAAAAGGGAGATGATGGGCAATCTTGTGGAGCCACTTCCTTCAGCTCTCTTTTGCAGAATTACTGCTGCATTTCCAAGGACTAGACAATGAGGACAACCTGACAGCCCCGACCTTAAGGAAGCAGGGAGGCTTACAGAAACCGTGTTCCCCTCAGGGCATGCAGCAGAAGACTGTGTGGCTGCTAGGTAGGGGACGCCTTGGAGATTCAGTACAACATTGACTAAGGAAAATGTAAACATGAAAGTGGATCTTGCCACTGCGGGGCTCCTCACTGCCTTCGGAATAAGGCTAGTCAAGGTTTGGCTCTTACCTCTTTATTCTACTCACTTCCATTTTAGACCCAAATGCTCTGCAGCCGGAGGAGACGTGTCATTCCTTGAACACATCATGCTGGTTCTGATTCTTTATGTGTTTACCCCCTGTGTTCTTCTCTGTTAGGACCCCCTTTTTCTGGTTCTCTGCCTAGAATTCATTTCTGTTTGTTCGTAACAATTTAGCTCAGAAAGGTCTGCTCCTCCCAATTCATTCTGGCTTAAGCAGGCAGCCTCCATTGTGTTTCCACGTGCCAACTACTTATCTCAATTATATGGATGCATTTGTCTGATGTTTTTTCTTCCTTACCATTTAATGAACTTTTAGTGGGGAATGGGGCAGTGGCTTTCTCCTTTTATCTCTTGTACTAGTTACATGGTTTTGCAAAGTAGATGGACAATAAATAGCTGCTGATCAAATAAATGGATGACAATAAAATGGGTAAAAAAAAAAAAATGCCAAGAAGAAGGGAGGCCCAAATGGGATGCACTCTTGTTGTACAAAATATTGCAGCAATGGAAAAATAACGATATTCATTTCCCGCAAGATATCTTCATGTACCTGGGAAAGCATAATATACCAACTAGCTAGGAATTGTGGAAGGAAACTTCTGTGATTTCATTTTTTTCCCCAACACTTAGACATTTAATGGTTCATTGATTTGTTTTGGTTGAATAAAATCATTGCTTCTTCTAAGATAATTTCTTTATCATTATTAAACATGGGTCTTCTAAAGGGAATTAGAACTTTAACTCTATTTATGTACAATTTATGTATTGTTTGAGCTGGACTTGGTCCTGTGTCACTTTATTCTTTCTCACCCATGTCTTCCCAAAGCAATTTACTGGAGTTGATTTTCTCTCCTTGGATGATATTAAAAGAAAAGAAAAAGTTTTCTGGTTATTTTCAAGCAATGAAAAATAGTCTATTTCTTTCCATTGTATTTAAAAGGAGTCCCTCTCAACATAATATCAAACCATAGATTACTCACCCAATTTTAAAAAAAAATTAAAAATTTAAAGCTTAGGCCTGACTTAAACCAGAAAACTTGGAATGGGGAAGGGTCTGTGGTTTGTTTCTTTCTTTTCCACTCCTTTTCTTCTCTAATCATCAGTTGCTGTTTTGGGTTCCTTCTGAGCAGGAATAAATGAAGAGAGGAGAGTTAAGGGAAAGAAAAAGTCTCTTATGAATTTTTATTTGACCCAAATGTTCAAAATATGTGGCTAATTCCTTCCTTTATGCTGTATTTTAGTGGGGGCTATATGAAGTGCTTACTCATTTGCTCTCAGTTCCAGTTTTCTTCATTTAGGCAATAACTCCTCACAGTCACTGACAACTTGACTCAAGCCCTCACCTCCCATCACCCTTATCATAGTTGGGGGCACCTTAGCCCTCTAGGCTGCCCTCTTGGGTAAACTCCTCAGGACCACTCTGTCTACCCCTACCTCCACAGGGTCCACATCTGGCCCAACCACGAATGCTTTTGCTGTCTTATCTCTTATCACAGACTGTTTGTTCTCAATGTATCCCATGTCTCTTCTATGCTGTTGGCAGAAGGGACTTCTCAAAGCAAGTGTCAAATTCCATTTGCTATATCCCTCCTCTTCCTGACAATATACATCAAGCTTTCTAAATGGTCACTTGGCTGGAGTAACAAGAGTGTTCCTCATCTTCTATTCTGTGTTGGTGTTGGCCAATGGCAGCTGGGCAATGGCACTTTGGTGATTAATTTCAAAGAAATCCTGTTGTCCTAAGTCACTGATGTTCACCATTGGGTGCAAAGGGATGTTTTCTTATTATCAGCTCTACTCTTTAATCTTTTTAGTGAGATGACCTGGCTGCAACAGATCATCCTTTGCTGGTGACCAGAGAGTGGCATATTTTGCATTTCCAGTGGCACTAATGTCAGATTTCAACCTGAGTGGGAGCTGCCATCTTAGAAGGGCATTGTTCCTCTCTTTAGGCTTTTAGTTGGGCAGAGCCTCACATGTTAGTAGTCAATAATCTAGCAAACAAGAACATTTTTTAATAGTGCTGAAGAAGACTGAATATCTACTAGCTCCTGCTACATAACAAACTCCCCTAAAAGTTACGGCTTAACTGAACAACCATTGTTTGGCCCACAATTGTAGATTAGCAATTTGGACTGGGTTTGGCCAGGCCATTTTTCTAGTCCATGGGACTCACTCATGCAGCTCTGATCAGCTACCAGTTTTGTTGTGGCATCTCGATTGGGATGACTCATCTTTGTTCCATGTGACATTGCACCCTCTGGAACACTAGACTGGACTTCTTCTTGTGGTGGGGACAAGAGTCCAAGAGAAAGCAGAAGGAGAATAGATGCATGCCACTCCCCTAGAGCTAACGTTCAAAACTGACACATTGCCCCTTTCCTTGCATTCTCTTGCCCAGTCATAGAGGTAAACTGGATTTTAGGGGAGTGGAACTAGATAGGGCTTTGTGATAGGGTATGGATACAGGAAGGGGAATAATTGCAGCTATTTTGTAAGCAATCTATTACAGACTGTCACAGACTGTCTACAATATCTCCCTTTAGCCTGTCTGGATATCCATATATTCCTTTATCATCGGATATGAAATCTACTGGCCAGAATTATGAATGGGCAAGTAATGTTTTTATATGAGATGTAAAACCCACTCAGATTATCTGAGGGCTCATTTAACAAAAAAGGGAGATAAAAGCTCAAATGGGGGCTGTGATAAGACAATCTCTAATGTTCTGTGGTTATGTTTTCTGTGAGTCTAGTTTTGAAACAATGGATCTTGAATATTGTTTTATGGTTATTATGTGGTTATTTCCATATCTCTCCCTCTAAAATTGTAATTTTCTTACAATTCTCAGATTATGGGAATTGGTTTTACTTGTCCTGAGAAAATGTTCAATACAGTGTAGCTATCAAATATAAGATATCAACATATCTAAGGAGTTTAGCGATTGAAATGTGCCTGTAAGTTATCTTTTTTGTTTCTCTTTACATCTTAGATTAGAAAATCCCCAAATATAGGATTTTACATTCACATTCCTCTGACTGCTCTTTTGTTTAAGAAGATTTCTATATGCATTTTGCATGTACCAAATTCTCCTACGATAACACATCACCAATAAACCACTTACTGGCAATATTTCTGTGCTGTAGTTATTGCATTATTAATTGGCAAAAGATTATAAACATGATTTACGAGTGATTTAAAAAGTATGTCTATTGGCAAGGGAGAAATTTGAATGCAGGTAATGCAAAAATATATATGAGTTCCAGTTTGTGCATGTCATCATTTGGGGAAACTCTCTTTGAAATATATAATGGGTGGAATGACCTTTTACAAGATACAGATATCTGGCACTTTCACTGTATTATGAAAAAACCCTTAGAATTCAAATCATGGTAGAATATTGACAAGTAATGTAAGATTTGTAAGCATATTGCATATTACTTTTCCTATCAAATTAGTAAAGTGTTTTTTAAAACACGAGTTAACAGAAGAGATATAGTGTTCTATTATCAGTGTGTTTATGCTATAAAAGATAGAAAAATAAATTATTCTAGTCTGGAAATATAGAAAAAAATCCTAAGATTACTCTTGATATTGCATTTTGGTTGAAGGAATTACAAATAAAGCTACCCATCTTCTTTACCCATCTTCTTTCTTAACCAACTTAGAAATAAAAGAATGGATTCAACAGATGAGGGACAAGATACTACTCTTACTGTTCTCAAAAGATAGGTTGAAGACATAGTTCATTTGGCTAGGCAGTCAGGATTCTTAATGTTTGCTAATATTGGATTCCAGAATCATAGAATCTTATCAAACTAGTCATAGGTAACAAAGCTTTTCTCTGTAATTGCAGCAGAGGACAAGAATTTATACCAGCCTAGGGCACTGTCCTATCAAAGTTAACTCAGCCCTGGAGCATGGTCAGACAGTGGGAGGCAAGGCCACCAAGCTGACTCCAGTAGACCTATCTTGAAGTGAACCATGATAGGGTGAAATGGCCCTGCAGCAGCAGCTGGGAAAAGATAAGAGCTGGATGGAGGAGATGTCAGACGATAATGTCTATACCTTGCAAAACTGAATCTAGCCTGAAGGCAAGCAAGGCCTGCAGGAATAAGTAGCTGAAAGGAGGAGGATAGAGAAGGTGTCTGAGAGGCTACAAATTTTTTATGCAATAGTTTGAACAAAAAATACATGGGACGTACTGACATGATCAAATTCCCTATGTTTTACTACATTCAGTAATTAAATAATTAATTAATTAAGTAATTAAATAATGATCTTCCAACATATAGATGAGTAGCTTAGAATGGAGCGACAAAAAACTAAACAGCTTACATGTATAAGAACAACAAATTTGAAATATGACTTAAACTTTGGGACCATACTATGCCAGCTTTTTAGAAAGAACATTCCATTAGAAATCAGGAGTCTTATATTTAAAATTTAGTTTATCTACCAAATAGTTGTGTGGTCTTGGGAAATAGCCTTAGTCATAATATTCCAAAGTTGCTCCTCCTCCTTTTTTTTTTTTAAGTAGGGAATTGGCCTAAATGATTTTTAAGGACCTATCTTATAATCCTAGACACTGTTTTTAACATAGCTCTAATATAAGCCCATGCTATAATAGTAAACAGTACTTTCTCATTCACATCGATAATTCTTGTTTATTAAATTGGACCTTTATTTATATCTAATTTATAGTGACCTATATTCAAATAGATGTCAATTTCTAAGTTGGCAACAAATCCATATTTCTGCAAAATATTTCTTCTTGAGAAAATTAAAAATGGTCAAAAGGAGCGTGTCAAAATCTAGACCAAAAGAATCTCTTTTTATTCCTCATGCAATTCTTTCTACTAAATCACTTCTAAACTAACTTGTATACCTATCCTTCTACCTCCAGTGTCCCATGCCCATACACTTAGAAGAGTTAAGTCACGGGAGAACCTCCGTTTAGTAAGTAAAACATACAGTGGACAATTCCAACTATGGCGTTGAAGCTCAATAGCATGCCATTGACTTACTTGGGTGCCTTTTTTTTTTTTAAATACTTAGTATTCTGGGTTATTTATTGCTTTGACCTTAAACAACCAACCCAAACCTCAAACATTCTCTGACCACTGACTCTTGACCATAACCTTCATCCATAAGAATTACTTAGATCCTCAAATGTACTGAAAATCTTAGTGCCATCTGGTTCATAATGCCATTGGGATCTAGATGGTTATCAAGAAGTAATGCTTCCATATTCTTCTCTATTTTGATCCAATTGAGCAGTCCTTAAGAGTTCCTAGAATGCAGAAATGCCATTGATCGACAGTAATTGGGAGAGAGAACACACAAAGGTCTCTTCACAACAAATCCATGGAGAGTCTCTTGGCATGATTCAGCCAGGGAAGGGGATTTTCCAACCGTGTAAACATTTTTTACTAGAATGGAAATTTTGGATCTTCAATGAATGGATAAACTTATTTTGCCTTGCTTAGGACATTAAAGAATGCAATATTCCATAATTCAAAATAAAAAAAAAATAGGCAAGATTGCAAAACAAATATACTTTAAACAAGAGGGTTTCAGATCACAAGTTTTCTACTTTGTTGTACATTTGGAAATGTCTCAGCAACTCTGGCATTCATTCCTAAAGACCAAAGTTTATATTTCGTATGTCTTATTTGACCTTGTGAAAAGGCACAATCATTATACAGTGAGAGGTGTGAGGTTCCATTTGGATACTTTCCCGGATTACTCCATAATATAATATTGAGGTAGACTTTCTTTCTACACAAAGCATTACTTCTCACTTGTGTAAAATTTTGTGCCTCTTAACCTTTAGATGCTTTGGGGAATGTGATACTTTGGGAAACTTGATGGTGCCTCCTTTCATTAGCCTCTTTAATTCCAGTTTTGGAAGATTTGACTTTATCTTGGAGAAATGCAATAAAACTTAGATACAATTACAATTATTAGCAGTAGAGAGGTCCATAAAATTCTCAGCATCATATCAATCTGACAACAACCCCTTTTGAGTGTGCTTGGGTATGTTCATCTAAATGCATTAGCTAATTAGGTTGCATCATTTAGGTAAAGGAACAATTAATTACATTTGCACATAAGGACATTTACTCTGCTCGAGATGTGTTGAACTATGAGTGGGGATAAACTGATAAGACAAGAAAAATTCTATATAGGAATACACAGAAGAATCAAGAGGAAATACTTACATGTGTATCTTTAATTCCAGGTGGTCAGGGATAGGGTATCTAGTTAAATAAAACTTTTCTTTGTCTCTACTGTATCAGAGAAGCTGACAGCATTTTAGATGTTATATTTTACCCCTCCCTCTTTTGCTTGTGTTGCATACCTGAGAAAGCTAAAATGAAAACCCAGGTCCTCCCTCCTTTGGGGCCCATGAGAGATTCAAAGTAGGCAAGCCCCTTCTCACACATGAGGACCCCCGCCTTGCCCACACTCTCTACGTACAATAAAGCACACCCTCATCTCTTGTCCCGATTCTCTCATGCAATTAATTCACCTGTGTGAGAGGCCTCTGCTCTGCCCAGAGACCTCCACTCAGGAAGTTACAAACCTTCTCATACTTCTTCATGCGTGAGTGTAGCACCACCATTCCCAATCTCAGAACCAAACTTCGTGTGGGGATCAATTATGATTTTGCAAAGGTGGATACAAGATCACCCTACGTTGGAACCAACTGGGATTTAGCCACAGGATTCAGATGTACGGAAATCTAAATATCAGCTTTATTCCTGCTAAAATGCTGAGCTGGAAGATGTGTTTAAATATGGGCACAGGAAGGAGTTCCTTGTGCTCTACCCCATGCATCATTCGGGATAGGCTGGCTGTCGCACCGGGCTAAGAAACTGTCTTAACATATATGCCTGGCGATTAAACACTCCCACCTAGTTACAAGTAGACTTGAACAACCACAGGCCTCTGTCATGGAAGGATCTTCACCTAAAAGCAAAGAACAGACTGAAATAATGGAAGAGAAAAGGAGAGAGCCAGATTGAGGGGAGGCGGGCAGGGGAAAAAACCTCCCTCTTCTAAACTAATCAATTAGATAAAAGTCCTTGTCCTGTGGGAAGGAGCAGAGAGAACTGAGTGGAAAGAGACCTCCAGTGTCATTAGCACCAGTGTCAGAGAACCACAGCCCTCAGGCCAATGGAGCCTGCCACCTGCTTTTGTGAATAAAGCTTTACTCAAGCACAGTCAAATGCCTTGATTTATACATTGATTATGGTTGATTTCATGCAACAATGGCAGAGTTGAATAGTTGAGACAGAAATTATGGCCTGCAAAACCAAAATTATCTAATCTCTAGTCTTTTATAGGAAAAGTCTACTGACACCTGGTCTAGCAAATGTCTATCCCTGAGGCTGTGTAAGGAACGAAAATTTAAGTTAAACAATGAGTAATGTCAAAATACAAGGGGAAAAGAAAAAAGTAGAAAAATTATTTTTTGTCACTATTGTTGAGTATATTTGTGAAGACCCTGTTCGGCCTCCCAGGCGTATTTCTAGTACAATACATGGAGGTAAATAAAGCAATACATGGGTTTTAATTCCGTGTCTCCTATTTACATGCTGTGTGGCCTTGGGAAAGTTCATCAGCCTCTCTTAGCATTAATGGAGATAACAAATATGCAGGGCTTAGTACTGTGTTCAACCTGGTGGGTGCTTCTCTCTCATGTGCCTCTGGGTATTTCAGAATCCATTATATAGCCTTTGTGGAAGCTTCCAGTGACATGGAGACGACTTTTCAGCAAGAAGCCACTTTTCTTTTATAATCAGCCCTCTTCCCAAAGAGAAGCACTTATTATTTTTTAAAATTATATTTTTCTTTTTTATAGTCAAATTTAGCCTTAAATTACCTCTCTTTCACCTATTTCCGTGACTATCCTCTGTTATTATAAATGTGTCCCCAATTGTCATCAAAGTTCTGGCACAGGTCTGTGATAAAGTTGTCATTGATCATTAAAAGAAGATGTTTAGATATATTTTATAAAGCAAAATGTGTTCACGAGGACTATCTTTTATTCCAAGGGTATGTAATTCCTATCATTTTCATATTAAAATAACTTTTATTAACACAATGCCAACGTTAAAATAGCATTTAACCTATAACTTTTGATTTAAAATACAATGATTGTATATATTTATGCATAGATAGATAGATAGATAGATGAAGTCACAGCAAAAATTCACACTTGTGACACTTTCCCAGTCCTTTATTTTGTCTCATGCGAATGATTCACAAATCCTAAAACTCAGATCCACTGAAATATACAGTTGAAGGACACCATGCTTCCTTATATATGACTTTCAAATTCTATTTGAAAACAGTGTCATTAGGTATTTCCTCTTTGTCCTTCTGCAGAGAAAACAAGCCCTGTTTTCTCTTGGGCAACTTTGGTAAGGAGTTTTCAGTTCTGTACCACTGCAGCTATCCTTCCTGATTTACATGCCAAGCTCCCACTTCAGCCTCCTGGCTTCTCTCCCTTTGCAAGACGGTGACATCCGTGATTCCTCCCCAGGGGCTGCACTTTCTCTCCTACAGATGTTGGAGCTGCTTGGGGATCCGCCCACCATAGGCTCTGTCCCCCCACCCCAGCTCAATCCCCCAAGTCTTACTAGGCCTCCATTAATAAGACAAATGCCATTGTTCACCTTAGGACTAGCAACAGTACTCTGCCAAATACCGGGTGAGAAAATTCTATACCTGAGACTTTTTCTATCTCCAATCAACCATTTTACAACCAGGAGGAAAGCAACACTTGTAAATTAACTGCCAAGTGCAAACAGCTGGTCCTAGCAGGACGAAGAAGTCCATTTGAGTTTGAGAATCTGAAGCCCGCATTCTGCTCTTTTCTTTGAATCGCCTGAGGGCCTGATGCCTGTTGGGCAGGTTTGCTGAGCAGAAGAAATTAGTTTAGATGTGATATTTGAGCCCATCCTGAAATTGACCTTCTCTCTTAAACCACATCCATCCTTCTTTCTCAACTGAATCAGGGTCAATAGGCGTGTTTTGTTTGCATGCAAGGGAATGCATTTGTACAGAGCTTCCCACCGCTTCTCTGGGGCGGGGACCCTATTTTCTACATTCCAAGCGTCTCTGGTAGTCCTTGGAGCTGAAATCGACCATCCTGTCCTCCTGGGCTCGCAATTTCACACTCTTCATTCATGCTCTCCCCAGCCAGAGCCTGGGTTTTCACAGAATGGGCTTTTAGGTCCCTTTGCATGTCAGTTCCTTTCCGTTTTCTTATCAGTGTACTAGGAAGTCCGCAGAATCCGCCGTTCAGACTGCGTTTTGTTTCCACGGAGGGCAGAGATATAAAATGAGCCATGCAGAAATGTGATTTCCCAGTTAAGCGGAAACGTCAGGAAGAAGCGGACGGAGACAGCAGGACTATCTTTAGTGACTGTGATGTCCTCACAAATCCTTTCAAATTAAAAGAAAATGCAGATCATAAAACTGCTTATACATATTGGAAAATATAGTTAAAAATAAAAAAACAAATATAACCAGGACTGTATTTTATATATTTATATATATAATAGAGTTCATATTATATAATTATGTTATATATTATATAGTCCTGATGAATCATGTTTATATATGTTATGTATGTTTTTACATGGATTTGTACATACTTGTATCCATAACCCTACTAATTAGAACCGTGTTTCCCAGGTGGGGTCTGCCCTCACCTGCATCAAAGGCATCCAGTAGGCTTGTTTAAAAAAGCAGATTCCGGGGCCCCTCTTCAGCTCCACCCATTCAGAAATTTTAGGACTATATACCAGGAATCTGCACTTTAGACAAATGCCTTAGCTGCACTCAAGTTTAAGAACACACGATGTAAAAATATCGGCTTAAAAATGTATTTTGGAGCCTTTCCATCTAGGCTCCTCCATGCATGTTTCTCACAACTAGATCCTGTGTCTATCACCTAACATCGCACAAAAAATTATCCTGTGACTGACAAGTCACTGTAAACACCATTTTAAGGCTGCATAATATAATATGTGGAAATACTCTAATTTAATCATTTTTCATATTTATTCAACAGTTAGATACTTCCAGGTTTTTGCTCTATAAATAATATTGGTGTGAATCTCTCTAAGCATACAATTTTTTCCCACATCAAACTCTTATCTATCTTTTAAACTCTGGTGATTCTTACTCTATCCACAGTGTATTAAAACACCCTTGTTGCTGCATATTTGCCAGAGACAACCGTATTATTTTAACTTATCATCTTTAAATGAATATGTAATTCTTAACATTATCATTAATATTTCTTATTTTATGAACTGTTTGTGATCCATACCAAATGCCTACTGTAATCACTGTTTTCTCTTAATATTTGATCTATGGAGGTATTTATTTATTAGAAATAATTACTCTTGGGCGCCTGCGTGGCTCAGTCGGTTAAGTGTCGGCCTTCTACTCAGGTCATGATCCCAGCATCCTGGGATTGAGTCCTTTCTTGGGCTCCAAGCTCAGCAGGGAGTCTGCTTCTCCCTCTGCCCCCCTCCCCCCTGCTCTTTCTGGCTGGCTCTCTCTCTCAAATAAATACAATCTTAAGAGAAAGGATAATAACTCTTTAACATAAAGGTTTAAAATAAGTGTTGCACCTTTATTTGCTATTTTTTGTCTCTGAGTTTTATTTACTATAAAAGCAAATTTTCTTTGATTTTTTTGGATTTGACTTTTCAGAACACTTCTCCGTTCTTATATTACATTTAACTTGTATTCTGATCCAAGCATTTATTATGTCATTTAATCTTTCAGGTACTTTGTGTATGATTTTTCTTTTCTTTTTCTGTTGAATTCTTCGTGACTTCTCAGTATATTGAAAGGAGGTTGTCAGTGAGTCAGCACTGTTCTGCTGTGGTCCAATGAGGGAAATACAGCCTCCCAATTTGAAGTACTCTTGCCAGACCTTCTCCGGAAATCGGAACCCTAGCCTCGGGCAACCCCGAGGGGTTGGGAACAACAGAGTGCTGGAGTTCCCCAGGTGCGCTGGTCACAGACTTGGATAACATAGAGGATCACATGGAATGTCCACAAGGAGGGAAAAGGTCACGTGGGTCTGGCCCAGTCTCAGGGCAGGCATGGCACTGCCATCCTTAGAAGGTCAAGGGGACGTAGGTTGGGGTAGGGGGAAATAGTCACAACGTAAGATTGTTCCGTTTAAGGATAGAACCACAGAAGTTAGGAACCATGCACAAAACAGAGCATCTGTGATGAGGTTGTTACTGGCATGCTTTCATTGGGTTTGTTTTAGAAGAGCGTATCCTCCTGAAACCGAGTCCCATGCTCCCCCAAGTCAAATGTAAGCAAGTTTCTTTTGAAATTTATTTTTCTCATAAGGGATATTTTCATAAGGAAAATATTTATCAGTATCACATATTATTCAAAAATCTGATTTAAAATGACTCAGTGGGGTTAATAGTACACATCTGTCTAGCAGTATGTGAAATTATGCATACATGCATACCTACTCAAACCTTTATCTTAGCTCGATTGCTGGCACTTGGTAAGTATTTGGAATTGGTTCGCTTCCGCCCAGACTCAGGGGCCAATCACCCCACATCCACCCTAACGGAAAGCCAGTTCGGACTCGTGCCCCACCCACTTACCGATATAAGGAACTTCATTTTTTTTCCCACCATGGATAAAATATTGGGCCAGTTGTAAAGTACGTGAATCTAATTGAGACAAGACAGACAACTTATTTCTATTTAACCGAAGTTTCTGAAGCATAGACCATACAAGTATTTTATGACAATTTTGAAGTATATTTTACCAAACCATGTGTATCCGTATACAAAGATAAGAAAGAAATACGGATGTGAATGCAACTATATTTGGTAGATGAGAATATAAGTGATTACTTTTTTCCTTGTGTTTCAAATATTTTATTCAATCTTGCAATGCTGTTTTTAACATTGAAAAAAACAAAAAATTAAAAAAATATATATATGTAAATAATGACATTTCAGTGACATTACCTCTTTTAAAAGTGAAAGATTTTTTTCCCCTAATAATTTAAAGGTATGTGTAGCCTACTGTTCTGGAATTTCTAATGTTTCTTTTCACCAATTTCCTTAGCCTCCCTCCCACACTCTCCTGCGCCTACAAGCAGACCGCCTCTCTTTTATATAACAGCTCAAGCACTTTTCTGGGAAAAGCTGATATAAGAGCCTTTTTCCACTTTAATTTTTCTCTCTATTTTCTCATTTTAATAGCTTTTTTCCCCATCATTCGTGAAGGTTTCTCAGGTAATGTCTGCCACTGGATTTAAAAACGACTACAGTTTGCCAGACTTTTGAAATGGGTCACATGCAGGATTTGTAATTAAGGGATGGCTGAGAGGCCCTCCTGAGAAGGAATGAAAGCAAGTCTCCGCAGGAAGCTGGTGCAGTTGGGGAGAATAAAGAATTGAACTTTACATCGGACGGAATCTGGGGATGTACTGTATGGTGATTAACATAATATAATAAAAAAAAATTAAAAAAAAAAAAAAAAAGAATTGACGTGGCCAGGAGTGAAGTGTGTGAAAATAAGGATTCTCAAAATCTGTTCTGTAAGCCCTCTGGACCAATCTGCTAGTTACAGGGTACTGGCCCACTCAGACCCTCATCATCATCTGTAAATTGGCGTAAGGTTTTGTGCTTAGACTAACCATGGGGCTATTGTGAGGCTCAAAGAAAAGAAAGCACTGAAAACAGAGCTGTGATCTCCTAAGGACTTCAAAATACAGGAGATAGATCCCTTTCGTTCTAAAGTCCCCCCCCCCCCAAAAAGCCTGACTGCCACATTGGTATGCACACCTGTTGAAGGTTAATGACTCCTGACTTCTATCTCTGCTCAACTGAAAGGAGATAATGAAGAAGAACAGGACTTGGACAGGAGAGAGATTCTTGGAACCAGTTTTATGGGGGCAAGTGAGCCGGCCGATGGCACTACTAGATCTAATTAATTATTGTGTTGACTTCTCTATCAACAAATACAAAATGACGTCTTGCAGCCCAGGCTTATGTCCCTGAGAAACATGCCTATTTTATAATGTGTAAACATCATAGAATACTTGCTTAGTCTAAATCCAGCTGTGGCAAATTCAAACCTCAAAAAAAAAAAATGCTCTTGTAACTTGTTATTGGCTAAATTACAGCTATGTGAACAATATTATCTACGAAAGAGACCTTGTGGAGGAGAATTTAAAAATCCCAATTTTCTTTATATATATTTAAATAAAATGTCTAGTAATACCATCATTCATCACATGCAAACACGACTATTGAGTTTCAGTGAGGAAATCAAATACATGTGCTTCTGGTCAGTGTGTTTGGATTAACTGCTTGTTTGATAAATCAAATGACATCACTTGCTATTTGCCTCACTGATCAGACGTATGACTCCACCTAATTCTTCTTATATGCAATTTTTTAAAAAAGAAAATTGACCTAGACACGTAATTTGAAAATTAAACGGTCAGCTGTTATCAGCACACTCGTGCCATGCTAACACAGTCCTGTGGAATTTGGGCGTGGGGAGCGTTCACGTAACATTCCTTAGAAACCTTCCTTGTGTCAGACATGCAGATCTAAATATCTGGGAAATTTAGCAGGTGCATACAATCTCACTGCATCTCTACATCGCTCTAGACACCTTCCATTCAGTGGCCATGAAACAAGTATTTATTGGACCCTGTTCATTTGTCTATTTACTAGAAATAGAGATTTTTGGCCAGGGGCAGGGTTTGTGTGGTCAGTTCCTTGAAAACGGGGACTGTGGTTGGTCTGCCTTTGCCATTCCTGCATCAAATCGTCAAATCTTTACACAGGATGGGATGATTATTAGTTTAATTAAATTAACAAGGAGGGTCTGATGGAGGCCACGTCGTAAACAGTTTTTCTTTTTTCTTCCCTTTTTTTTTTTTTTTTTAAGGAATAGGGTGCTTTATTAGAAAACTGAAAACTGCTTTTTGTCTTCCGACAGAAAGTATGCTTGTAGAGAGAGACCATGCAAGTCTTAGAGGCAGGAATGGCAGAGTGGAGAAATGTAGCAAGAGGTAAGGAAGAAGGAAGAAGGAAGAAGAGGGTCATCTGTCGAGTGCCCCCCTGTATAGACCCTCAATGGAGCACTCTGTCTCCATCCTTGGCTGATTCCTCACTTGTGTGCCCACACCGCCCCTCACATTGGACATTTGTGGTTTTTTGGCCATGTGTATAAGCTTCTATTGTGCACCAGACTCTGTGTCACATGTTTTTTGTGACCTGGCCCTTGATTATTTCTCCACCTTCACTCTGACTTCTTTCGCCCCTCACAGGTGATCAGCCACCCAGGTATTCCGCCACTCTCTCCGCACTGTGGCCCTTGTTGGGATGTTGGACGTGCTGTTGCATCTTCTTGAAACATAAATTAACAGTAATTTGCAGGATGGTTGTTTTTGCATCTTTTTTTTTCCCCCAGAGAAAGAGAGAGAGAGAGAGACATACACAAGCAGGCTGGGAGGGGCAGAAAAAGATGCAGCTGTGCAGAGCACAAATTGGGGGCTCCATGAGATCGTGACCTGAGCTGAAATCAAGAGTCGGTCGCTTAACTGACTGAGCCACCCAGGTGCCCCTGTGTTTGCATTTTTAGATTTCAGTTAATATGTAATTTCACAGCCAAGAGGTTTTCCATTACTACTGGGAAGTCTGGTAATAATTCCCATAATTCTTTTTTTTTTTTTTTTAAGATTTTATTTATTTATTTGACAGAGAGAGATAGCCAGCAAGAGAGGGAACACAAGCGGCAGGGAGTGGGAGAGGAAGAAGCAGGCTCCCAGTGGAGCAGGGAGCCTGATGCGGGGCTCGATCACAGGACTCTGGGATCACACCCTGAGCCGAAGGCAGATGCCTAACCACTGAAGCACCCAGGTGCCCCAATAATTCCCATAATTCTAGAATAATTCCCCATTTCTCTGTGTCAGAGTTATTAGTTTAATGGCTTTGTGAAAAAACTCACCTAGCAAGCATGTTTCTCTTCTGTACCAGTTTAACTGTTTTTTGCTGGTATTCACTCACACCATGCCCAGTCCGTAAAATGTAAAGCACCATGAGGGCAGGGGTATAAAAGACTTGGTAATGGACATATCGAGGGATAGTCCCTGGCACAAAGTGGAAGTCAATGCATATTGACTGCCTGAGAGAATGGACGCAAGACACTTTAGGTCATAGTCCCTGCTAGCAGAGCTTCCTAATCCACTAGGCTAAGTTACTAGAAAAGCCGCAATAAGCTAATTGTCTGAGAGGTGGAGGGGCCCAGAACCCAGAGCTGAGAAGTCAGGGGTGACCATGCAAGACTGACCTCAGAAGACCGAGGCTGACTTAAATTTTCAAGGAGCACAGGACTAAGGGATAAGAATACATTTCACAGTTTAATGTCAAAAGTACTGCTATGGGGGCGCCTGGGTGGCACAGCGGTTAAACGTCTGCCTTCGGCTCAGGGCGTGATCCGGGCGTTCTGGGATCGAGCCCCACATCAGGCTCTTCTGCTGTGAGCCTGCTTCTTCCTCTCCCACTCCCCCTGCTTGTGTTCCCTCTCTCGCTGGCTGTCTCTATCTCTGTCAAATAAATAAAATCTTTTTTAAAAATAAATAAATAAATTAATTAATTACTAAATCTTAAAAAAAAAATAGTACTGCTATGGCCTGGATTATGCCCCACCCTTCCAAATCCATAAATCAAAACCCTAATCCCCAGTGTGACTATATTGGGAATGAAGGCCTTTACGTGTTAATTAAGGTTAAATGAGGTGACAAGGGTGGGGCCTGAATTCTCTAGAACTGGTGGCCTTATAAGAAAAGGAGAGAACTCCCTCTCTCCTCGCTTCCCTGGAGGAGGAAAGGCCATGTGAGGACAGGTGGCTGTTTGCAAGTCAGGAAGGGAGCTCTCCCCAGACACCAGCCCCTCCAGACCTTGATCTGGGGCTTGCAGCTTGCACAACTGTGAGAAATACATTTCTGCTGTTTAGCCGCCCTGTGGCACTGCGACGGCAGCCAGAGCAGACAAGTGCCAGTATAAACAGGAGAGATTTCTTCATTAAAGTTTCTTCAGTAAAATTTCTTCATCTGTGCTGAGCTTGAATCAGCTTCTTTCTCACCCACTTTTAACTTCCTCTCTTGCTATTCCTTGCTCTTGATATTTTAATCATCTCTCCCATATATCGTTGCCCTATAATGTGCCTCAAATGTCGTTTGGGAACGATTAGGTTATTTATAAATAGGTAAATAATGATAAAGCTTTCCTGGCCTGAACACGAGTAGTCAGCAATTTTTATATATATATTAGCATTTTTAGTCAAAGGAGAAGAATATTCATTGATTGCTGCTTCTCTGTCTTCAGCTTTCTTCCTGCCTCTGGCAATATTAAACCTCTCTCTCTAGACCCGCTGTAATGAGAATTTATTTTACTTGTGTGAGCAGCTGGGTTATGACTAAGTCACCCCTTTGTAGCCGCACCTACTTCTTTACGGCCACTTAACAATTAGCATCAGCATTGTTCAGCTCCTAAAGGTCCATCAGCGAGCGCTGACACTTGGAGGTCTCTCAAATATTTCCCAAATGACAGGAGCAAAGTCTGCATTTCAGTGACACCATCAGGAGGCATAAGAGCAGTATTCTTCCATGTGTGCTTCAAAACCGTAATCCTACTGAGAAATTTTCTAGTAAAATCTCTTTTATAGAGAAAACTGAGGATTATGACGTCAGGTCATGTCTTCAGTTCAACCAGGGATATGGTAACAGAGGAAAGGTGACTTTCCATAACTTTTTTCTCTCATTTCCTCAATACTTTTTTTTTTTTTAATTTTTAGGGGCTCTACACCTTGAGGCAATGTATTCCATAACTGGTAGAGAGAACACAGATTTTTAGGCAGAAGACATAAACAACCAGTTCCTCCTGCTCAGGTTGCTTCCTCTTGCTCAGCCTTATTTCCCATATCCGGAAAGAGAAGATGCTTGTCATACCTTCTGGAAGGGGTGAAGCAATGCATGGGATGATACATGGAACAAGCACAGAGTAGACACTCAAAATGTTCCTATGAATGTTGATAATGTACAAAGAGTCTTGGTTCTGAAATTACTATTAAATTTTTAAGTTGGTTGCCACCAGTGAGATCATTTGTTTATGTGCGTTTCATTCAGTATGTAAGAAGTGGGATTACAAAGCGTGGCCTACATGGGTCTCAGGATCTGAAAAGAAAGTAGTTGGAATGGAACAGTTTGTTAATATAGTGTGGTATTGTGATGCTTAATTTTATAGATCAACCTGGCTGGGCCATAGTGTCCAGATATGTGCTGGAATGATATTCTGGATGTTTCAGTGAGGATGTTTTTGAATGAGATCAGCATTTTCATCCGTGGGCTTTGAGCAGAGAAGATTGTCCTCCAAGATGTAGGTGGGCCTTATCAAATCAACTGAAGTCCAGAATAGAACAAAAGACTGACCTCCCTCAAGCAAGAAGGAATTCTACCCACAGACAACCTGTGGATTTGAACTCTATAGGTTTTGGATTTGCCAGCGTCTGTAACGATGTGAGTTAATTTCTTAAAACACATCTCTTTCTATGTAACTACACACATCCTGTTGGTTTATTTCTCTGGAACACACCAACGAATGCATATATGATTTTATTTAAACTCCAATGAAATATTTTTCAAATACTTAATGTATACAACGCACAATTCTAGGCAACAGGGGTAGAATGATGCACAATAGAGAGAAAATCCTTGACTTCACAGACCTTACACACTGGTGGGGGACAGACACAAATAACACAACAGATGGTTTCGTGTAGTGGCAAGTGTTGTAAATGAAAGGAAACATAGAGGGATGAAAAAGAATGCCTAGGGATGAAATACCGAAACAGAATGTTCTTTGTTTGCCCCTACACATTCACCTGTCTCTATGCTACACTCTCCTTTGGAAGAAAGCTGACTCTGGGAGACTACATCATAGGTGTTCTCATCTTTCTTGACCATTTGGCCTCTAATAGAGACTGGAAGAGGGAGGAAAGTCAAGTCAGAATATTTGTTTCCTCTGCTCCCTCTCTACAGGGTCACCTTGAGCTGGCTCTGTCCCTTGTGTAAAGGTTACTGTTCCTAGGGCTCTATACTACTCTTCATTCCGGCTTTTGGTAACTACTACTGCTTAGGGATCCTGAAATATCTATCCCTTGCTGTTCCCCTTTACCCACATGGTTATAAATAGTCTCCTTGAAAATAAATCCTCAGATTACCCTGCTTTGAGTGTGCTACATGTTTCCTGATGGTATCTGACTGATGTAAAGCCATCACAATCTCCATGAGGGGTGACACTCAGCTGAGACCAGGATGCCGAGGAGTGGGCTATGTGAAAATATTTGAAAGAAAGGCCCAAGTAGGAAGAAGAGCAATGGAAACTGCCCTGGAGACAGCAACAGATAGGATATTTGAAGAGTAGGAAGAGGGCCAATGTGGCTGGTGTGTTGAGTGACAGAGATTGTGGGAGGAGGTCAGAAAAGTAGGTTGTGGCACTTATATCTGCGGGAGTAAACAAGATTAAAACCTTTGAAATGTTTTAAATGGAGGAGTAAAGCAATGTGAAAAGTTCTTTTTATAGAACACCTCTGCTGGGGGCTGAATGAGGGCCCCCCAAAATCTATGTCCACGTCTATCCCCTGACACCCATGAATGTGAGTTTCTTTGGGAAAAGAGCCTTTGCAGGTATAATCACATTAAGGATGTTGAGATGAGATTATCTTTGATTTTCCAGGTGGGCCCTGAATCCAATAACAAGTATCTTTATAAGAGAAAGGCAGGGAGAAATTTGAGACACACAGAGGAGAAGACAGGGGGGAGGATGTGAAGATGGGAGCAGAGATCAGAATGGAGCACCAGGAGCCAAGAATGGAGCCAATGATTGATTGCCCTCAGCACCTGATGACAGGAGAGGCAAGGAGGGAGGGATTCTCCTTTATATCTTGTAGGTTATTACATCTTCACTAACACCTCGATTTCAGACTTCTGGCCTCCAGAACAGGGAGGATAAATTCCTGGTATTTTAAGCAACACCATTCGTTGGTGATTTGTTAAAGCAGCCCCAGGAAGCTAGTCCAACCTCCACATCACTCACTCTGCAGATCGGCCTGACTTTGTTTCACTACTGGCCTCTCTCTGTTGCCCTCAAGCATCTTTCACTCCCAACATTTGATATGGGTGCATACCAAACATCAGTTGTGTTTATCCCCAACCTGTTTATACCAGTTATACATGTTCTTATAATTATTTAATGATGCGGTTCAGCATTGCAGAAACTAATGGAGTATAAATATAGTTTAGTACTTGCATACAAGTATGAGCAGAGTTGAAAACGAACTGGAAACTCATGAAAAAATGTTGTGGGCAAATCACACTGGATTTTCTGGTCTGAGGGATAAAAGAAGGAGGTCAGTGTAATCAGGAGAAGAACAAAACAATAAAATATATAGCAACAGATGACAGAGGAAGGTTCAAGCTTTTGGGCTCCAAGGTTCCCACAAGGGGATGGGTAGTTGTTGGTTGTAACACAGGAATGAAAGAGCAGGTCGTCTGAGAAAAATAAGACCTACTCTAACGCACATAAACCAGGAGCATTTTAGCTTGTGGTAGAGTCTAGATGTTCAACCAAGAGTCTATCATCCAAACCAGGGGCCTCTTACTGTTCTTTAGGTCAGTTTCTCTAGAGCTTCTGTGTTAGG
The DNA here is from genome assembly GCF_002007445.2 of Ailuropoda melanoleuca. NCBI lineage: Eukaryota > Metazoa > Chordata > Mammalia > Carnivora > Ursidae > Ailuropoda > Ailuropoda melanoleuca. The sequence continues at coordinate 102,090,648 of NC_048228.1, forward strand.
TTCCCCAGAGCTTCTAGAAGTCTAGGTGACAAGCTCTTACTCTTCGAGTTTATCCTGCAGAATTCCAGAAAACGAATGAACCAACCAACTAACCATCAAAGTATAAAACAAACAGCCACAAGAACAAACTCCTGAGTGTCATCATTTTTCTAAAAAAGTAACCTGACTCATAAAAGAAGTGACTACAAAAATATAAATGTCAACTTATATATTAACGAGGTGAAATACATCTGTAAAATACAGAAAAAATAGTTTAAAATTTTGATTAGACGTTATACAAATATTGTTTAGAAAGTGTCTTTACAATTTGATCCACTTTAAAGAAACTCCTAAAATCACAGATTATAGATGATTTACTGTGGCTGTGCCTTACCCAGGAAAGAGGTGGCAGAACGCCAGCAGGAATCTGGGTCTCCAACACAGGACCAGTGAATTCATGTACATTCATTGTTTCAAGTTAAAATAAAAAGTGTGCAAGCTATATGTGTGCCATTTAAATCTTTTCCTCACATTAATAAAACATTTTTGATGAATTCACTAAATATTATTTCTTACCAGATGAAGGCTTGTCCTCTGTCAGGTGCTGACAGAACTTTGGGTTATGAGCACCTGGGGTTTTCTCACCATGAAATGGACCATACTTTTTTTATCCTTGCCTGTTTTCCCCCAGCTTACCACACTAGTTTTCCTCAAGAGGAAAGATACCAATCTTAATTTTGCTAGAGCCCAGCCCCTACCATGCTGCCTGGTGCAAAGTAAGCCCTGGCAAAAGAGTTGTTGCCTTAGACTGGTTTGGGTATTGGCAGCAAATTTGTTAAGTTAGTGATCGCCTCGTTGTTTTACAGTTTGTTTCAGAGAAGGCTTCTTGATCTTTCTTCAGTCAATTTAAAAACAGTACAAGAAAGAGACAAGGCTAGTGAAGAAGACGTATGATCTGGTTAGAAAATACTGATTTTAATTAGCTAATGATAAATCCTAAAACAGGAGGGCAGCATTTTCTGTTTTGCTCATTGTGACTCTAAGGATTAAAATTTAAAGAGTGGATGCAAATAGGTATTTACACTTCCCCACTAAGTTCCCAAAGAGTAAGAGCTGCATCTATTTATTTAATAAATAAATAGAAGTTTGTTAAGTACTTACTGCTTGTCAGGCAGTATGAAAGCGAATGCCAAAGGTAATTTTATTTAATCATTCTGCAAACCCTGAGCACGTCAAAGCGGCATGGACTATGGTGTCGGGGGAAGTCCATGAGGGATTTCACCCCCAATCGTAGTAAAATGTACTGAGCTCAGAACACCTACGGGTACTGTCCTAAGCAATTTACTTGGGTTTCCTTTTCATTCCTCACAACATTTCCACGAGATAGAAAATTCCATTGTACCATTTTCCATGAAAACATATAGACAACAGTAATAATTATTTCTCATATCTAATAACTGACAGTCTTGACTTGAACCTGGCCAGGCTCCAGAGCTTGAGTTTATACATCTGATCTTCTTCCTCCTGGGTGTTATTTTCATGATGCTCCTATGTGGTTTATACTTTCTCAGTTTCTTCAAATGTGAATTTGAACAATGAGCAAGTATTTGCAAATAAAAGAAGCTCCTGCCACAGGCCAGTGAGTAAGTGATAGAGTTCTGCCAAGTCCTCTGTACCATGATGGTTCAATCTTCACATTCCTGAGGGATTAGCGGATGTTATGAATGTGGTACCCGCTCAGTAAACACTGAGGAGATCCAACTATTTAAAGCTGTTCTGATTTTCCAATTCAGGAATTTTTATGTCATTTACATTCCTATGCATTCATATATTCTGAGGTTTGCTCAAAACTGCTTTGTAGTTTTTCCAAATATATGCAAATTTATTAGAAATATGGGACTTCTAAATCAATCTTCAGCCACAGTTGACATTTATGTTGTCACAATATTTATCTTATCCTTTTAGGTTACAATAGTTTTTTTTTTTTTTTTTAATAAACCACAATATAATTGAACTACCCTATGACCCAGCCATTGCACTACTGGGTATTTACCCCAAAGATACAGACGTAGTGAAGAGAAGGGCCATATGCATCCCAATGTTCATAGCAGTATTGTCCACAATAGCTAAATTGTGAAAGGAGCCAAGATGCACTTCAATAGATGACTGGATTAAGAAGCTGTGGTCCATATATACAATGGAATATTATTCACCTATCAAAAAGAATGATTTCTCAACATTTGCTGCAACATGGACGGCACTGGAGGAGATAATGCTAAGTGAAATAAGTCAAGCAGGGAAAGACAATTATCATATGGGTTCTCTCATCTATGGAACATAAGAACTAGGAAGATCAGTAGGAGAAGAACGGGATAAAGAAAGGGGGGGTAATCAGAAGGGGGAATGAAGCATGAGAGACTATGGACTCTGAGAAACAAACTGAGGGCTTCAGAGGGGAGGGGGGTGGGGAATGTGATAGGCTGGTGATGGGTAGTAAGGAGGGCACGTATTGCATGGTGCACTGGGTGTTATACGCAACTAAATGAATCATTGAACTTTACATCAAAAACCAGGGATGTACTGTATGGTGACTAACATAATATAATAAAAAAATATTAAAAAAAATAAACCACAATAACATGAAATCAAGATATTATCTCTGCCTATTTGAAGGCAAGGCCTTATAGCTCTAAGGCCTTTTATTTCCGGCCACTCATCCTCATTTCCAAACTGTATCTTTAAATTTCAGAGCCCTAAAGAAAAGATTAAGGAGTAAAGGGAAAGCCTTAAAGATACGGACGACAGAGTATTTTTTAAAGTGACAAATTGGATAATTTAGTACAGAAAAACAAACCTTGAATACAAAGGCAAAGATTGAGATACCAGAGAAATAAAACAAAACACACACACATACACTTTCAAAAGCACATATAAAAATCAATGCACAAACCTATGAATTAATAACAAGAAATATTTTATTCATGATCATTTTAATAGCTAAATTACTCATAACTGTGTTTCCAATATGGGACTTAGTGAGTTTAAGTAACATTCAAGGCATGCAACTATTCATCATTCATTCATTCATCAAAAAGTTATTGAGTACCTACCTATGCTAGACAGTATTAATTCTGGCAAGGATCCAGTGGTTGTGTGTTTGTTGTGTTTTGGTTGTCCGGAGCAAGGGTCTGCAAAGTGGGTGTGTGTGCTGTAAGTAGTATTTAAGATGGAGTTTAGCACAAGGGATCTGGCTTCGCATGCCAGACACTTTAATGAGGGACTTGAAGTGGATTGAATGACTGGCCCTGATCTTTCAATTTTTTCTGCCTCCCTCCATTTCTGTGGCCTCCTTGAGGGTATTGTACCTACAATATGTCTTGACTCTGGCTTGGACATGGAACTTACTTGGTCAAATGGTATGTGGGTGTGGTGATGGTGTGCAGAGCTGAGTCTAGGTCTGAAGAGGGATTGTGAGTTGCCACTCTCTTTCTTGCCATCACCTCAGGGAGAATGTTCTTTGTGTCTGCTGCCCCAGAATAAATGCACATGGGGCAGAGTCACAGCAGCCCATACAGCAAACCTGTGGGTTGAGGCATAACCACCCAGCACTGCCCATCCTAGATCATCCACAGTTTATCTGAGTTTCAGATCAGTAATGATAAATGACTGCTGCCTTTAGCCACTGAGTTTGGCTGTGTTTTATGACCCATTTTTTCAGGGGCAATGTCCGAGTGATCACTTGTTAGCCTAATGCTTCTTACCTCTTCCCATCCCCTCACTTCTTCTCTTTCAGTGAGGAACTGCCTGATTGTTGAATTTGGAAGAGGAAATTGGAGACAGATTTCTCCTTCCATTATTCTTGGGTGCATGGAGCCTGAAGACATATATGTTCTACTCTACTTTTTGTTTTAAGTTTTATAGAGTGGAAAAAATGCACACACACACACACACACACACACAGAACACACATAGAAAGAATGTTCCAGTTTCAGATGGTCAGGCTGAGTGGGTAAGTCACTTAAATAATTTGAGGTTCAGTATCACCAAGCTCACAGGTGCACAAAAATAAGCCATCCTCCATAATATTAACTTCATCAGTAAAAAAACAAAAACAAAAACAAAAAAAGGTTGGTATTTTGGCCTCATCTTCCTTCCTTATCTTTTTTTGTCAATTTGTTCAGATGTAAGGAGAAAAAGAAGGATGCCAATCATGGATTGTCTTCAAATCTCAGCATCTGCAGCATGGGCCAGATGGACTAGAACAGATGTTCCAAGTCCTAAACGTAATGGTCAAGTCTCCATGATGTTGGTGATGGCAGTGAAAGAGCTGGAGTATGGAGATTGAGTGTGCTTCACTGGGTGCATTAACCTGTAGACTTTGAGAGATAGGCTGAGATTGATTTATATATGTGTGTATGCTTAACGAACACTCATAGAGCACTTGTGTGCTTTATAAACATGAACTCACTTAATCTTTATAGCAACACTATAGCATAGCGTGATCACAGTGTTACCCTCTTTACAATGATAAGGGGGCACCTGAGTGGCTGAATTGGTTGAACATCTGACTCTGTTTCAGCTGGGGTCTTGATCTCAGGATCGTGGGTTCAAGCCCCACCTCGGGCTCCGTGCTGGATGCAGAGTATCCTTGGGATTCTCTCCCTCTCCCCCTGCTCCTCCTTCTCTCTTTATTTCTCTCTTTCAAATAAATAAATGAATTTTTAAAAAAAAATAATGATGAGGGACTTGAGGCACAGAGAAGGGAAGTAAATTGCCAAAGATCACATACCTAGTAAATGGAAGAGCAAGGATTCCAACCCCGGTATTATGTCTTTAATATTAATATTTTTAACACTAAGCTTTATCTTTACAATAGATATTTAGATTAGAAAATAATATGTGGAAACCTTTTGTTGGGTTCAACATGCTTAGTGTCGGGTCTATTGTATGGATACAGCATTTTAAGTTTCATAATTCGTGCAGGCTTATCCTGGGACACAAGCTACTTTTCTTCGGTTGGATTTTAACCACCGCCATCTAAGCACCTAGCTTAGGCCATAGAGCCCATGGGATTTTGAATTTTAATTGAGCTCTACATTATAGGACAATTCTGTGCAAAGACAAGCAGCGTGTTTTACGGAACCACCATACATACAGATTTTTATGTAATAGGGGATTGGGCCTTGTTTGTTTCATGCAAAAGTGAACCTCAGAAAAGATGTGGGCCACACGGTCCAGTCAAACGACAGCCACTAGACTCAGTAATGGAATAGAAGTTCTCGTTCTTCAACAATACCATACCATAATGTCTGGCAAGCAAATATTGGACACATTACCCTCAGAAAAGGTAGAGATTTCAGTAAAGCTCTGGATTGCAGGCTCCGTGGTAGAAGGCATGGGGTGGCTGTTAAATCCTGACAACACACTGCAGAAGCCATGGCCATGGCCCAATGTAGGTTTTGTTGGAAGCCCCAGTCATACACTGCCCACGACAATGGCCCCAGCGGATACTAGCTCTTCGGAGCATTGTCACAAATCAGCTCAAGCTATAAAGTGACCTCGGCAGAGGGGTAGGCCAAATTTCTGTGACTTGATCTCAAGCTATGAAAATGCAGCTTTTCTTGAGTGTGGTTGGCCAAGGCAAACACTTCACCATAAGAGAAAGAGCCTCGTTGACCTTTCTGGTTTTAGAGAACAATATTCTCTGCTTTCAAATGGCACATGTGTTACCCATGAAGTGGATAAAAGTAGTGCAGCTCTGATTTCAAGTGGTTCATGCCACGAGTAGTCATGTGATGTTAGATTAGGGGCTCCAGATTCAATTCTTTTAGGGCCAGGAGCTGACCCTGGATTCATGAACACACCTCTCCGTAAGTGGCTTTATGGTGAAGCTAATAAAATGTAGGCTTCAGGGTCCCCTTGTGCACAGTTTCCCCCCCAAAGCTCTCTGAGGCTTCCCAGCAATGTGTTCATAAGGTCACATGTTTTGTAAAATTGGCAAAAGTTAGATATTTTAGCCACAATCTGTTATGATGTTTGCTATTTAAACTCGGACTCCCCTTCATCTCTCTTCCGCAACTGATGGGTGGGATGGGAGGTGCCATGACATTTTGGGGATCCAATTAAAAGGAAGCTAAAGTGGGGACACATTTAGTTTGGGTTGAGTAGGACACATGTTTGTGGATCACGGTCACTGTCCTGAAGGCCATAGTGTTGTGGGCCGTCCTGGCAGAGGACGTGACTCCAGGAATGTCCCTCCCATCTCTGTGCTAAGGCATCATAGGCTCCACACACAGGAACGGGACCAGAGGGCATAGCTGGCTTTGTAATTGAAATCCCATCTTATTTTGTTTGTCAGAGAATGCCACGAATTGTATAAACTTCAGACCCCACAAAATCTGAATCTGACCCTGTCCACAGATTCATCCTTGCCAGAGGGTCTCAAGTCAGCTCTAGAGTAAGTAATTCCTCATGAGCGTTAAAGCCTGGCTAGGACAAATTCCACAAACTCCCAGCAGTGGGAGCAGGCACTGAGCCAAATGACTTAGAATGGCTAAACAGGAAAGAGTGGACATTATATTGCCAGAAAGACCCTGTGCATCAGCAACTGTATTCAAGGATATAAGGAGAAATGGAAAGTAAGAGGGATAGATATAGACACAGTTATACATATGGATATAGATATATTTATAAATATACACTAGATAGAGACAAACCTATTCAAAGTACCTGGTGACTGGGGTCACTATTATTGCACATTCATAAACCTTGAAAGAAGTTAGTAATAACTCATTTGACATTCTCTGCTCATCAGTGCTGTGATAGGGTGAATTATCTTTAGACTCTCAGAAGTGAAATAACGATTCAACTTACCATGGAACTGAAACAAAGTGAGAGGGAGAGAGAGATAGAGAAGGAGAAAGACAGACAGAGACAGAGACAGAAACACAGAGACAGAGAAACAGAAGGGCTGTTGGCTGCGACAAAAGGGATCCTGACCCAACCAGACATTAAAAGCATCCTGTTGAAACTGAGCCAAATAAGAAGTTGCAAAGATAGATTTTAGACCTGAATTTTCTTTTCTTTTCTTTTTTTTTAAAAGATTTTATTTATTTGACACAGAGACAGCCAGTGAGAGAGACACAAGCAAGGAGAGTGTGAGAGGAAGAAGCAGGCTCCCAGCAGAGGAGCCTGATGTGGGGCTCCATTCCAGAATGCCGGGATCACTCCCTGAGCCAGAGGCAGATGCTTAATGACTGAGCCACCCAGGCGCCCCTACACCTGAATTTTCTTGGACTTCAACTCACAAAGAAGAATTTTATTTTAAACATTAATTCTTTTGGACTTTAACTTGCAAGGTTATTTAATTTTTAATGTTTGGACTTCAATTTTTTCCTGAAATTATGGGACAGAGTTTAAATTAAATTTGGGGACATTTTCATATTGTTGGCATTTTGAGCATCTTAATAGCATTTAATATCATTGCAGAATCATTACTACGATATACTGTCCAATGTCGCTGGACATCATTCAAGATGGAAAGTAGGATATGGAATGAATCCTTAACTTCAGTTTGTAACCATGATGGAATGAAAAAGTGCAGAATTATTGCTCTGCAATATAAACTAAAAAGAAATAGACAAAATATAGGAAATAACATTTTAACATGTTGGACAACATGCAGCAAAAAAAATCCTGATGTCTGAAAACAAAACAAAACCAACCAGGGGAGTCCCGTGATCATCCCAGCTTTCTGACTGAAGGGAATTACAGAATGAAGTATGAGGAAGCCAATCAGAGACCAGAAGTTTCACTGACTAGAAGAGGGAAAGGAGAGAGTAAGGAAAACCATGGCAGTTAGAATACATGGAGGCAGATTGCTCAGGAGAAGGGTGATGTGTAGGAGTCCTAGATGTCTTTACTGGGGTCTTCTTGAGTCTTCAGCTGAATACCAAACTCCCCATGTATAGGATGCAGATAAGATCCCCAGGGGAAAAAAATTACTGGGGAACTATAAGCCAAATAATTCTGAGATCACATAGAATTGGGCACTATTAGAGATCTCTCTAATAATAATCAGTAAAGACAAGGGAGGAACTGTGCTGTAAAAGTAAATATATTTTTTTCTATAATAAATGCTATCCTCAATTCATCCCTTCTGAAAAACTGTCTCTATAGCTTTTAAAAACTAATGCTTATTCTGACTTATTATTATGCTCCACGTTTATTTCATCATATCGCCCAGCGTGGCATAGGCATAAAGTAATTTTTTATTTCCTAGGAATTGTATAGCTTATTAAAAAGTCTGTTTGCTTAACAAGACCAGTTTACCAAGTATTAGATTAAATCTCCATTTACATTCTTCTATGAAGCTTTGGCAAGGACTATGATAACAATAACTTCGGTTGGATGCAGGAAGGCATTTTTCAGTAAATTACCATTATATCTTACTTTAGAGAATAAATACCCCAAATCAAATCTTGATTTAAAAGCACAAGGGAATCAGATAATTTAAAGAAACTTGTAATTTTTTTTTTTAATTTGGGAATCTTTGTGTAAAATAAAGAGTAGTCACTTCTTTTTTGCTTTAAAAAAATCCTTGCATTATTAAACTAGCACAAAAGTAACAAACTACCAGCCAGATAAATCCCAATACTCTGTAAAGTCATAAAATAAAATCTAGCAACCAAAAATACAGCATTCACAAACTCCAGCATTCAATTAAAAATCCCTAGATTATGAGAAAGCAGGAAAATGTGACCCATGGGGAAAATTTTTTTCAGTGGAAACAGATCTTGAAATAACAGAGATGATAGATTAATGGAAAAGATATTAAAACAGATATTATAATATGCTCCAGGTATTTCAATAGGTATTGGGAATCATGATAATGACTTGAAAACTGGAATATATATATATATATATATAAAAAGACTCAAGGGAACATGTAGAGGTGAAAAACAAAATGCCTGAAATAAAAAATACACTGAATAGGATTAATAATAGTTTAGATGCTCATGAAGAAAAGATCAACAAACTTAAAGACACAGCAATAGAAACAACCTAAAATGGAAGAGAGAAAATAAATTCTATATGTAGTGAATCTGAAGGAGTATATATATGGTTGTCAATTTTATGCATCAATGTAGGTGAGTTATGGGTACCAGATACTTGACCACATACTATTCTGGGTCTGTCTGTGAGGGTGTTTTTGAATGAGTTAATCTCTGAGTTGGTAGACTGAGTAAAGCAGATTGTCGTCTTAGTGTCCCACCATCCAATCAATTGAAAGCCTGAACAGAACAAAAAGACTGATCCTCCCTGAACAACTCCTGGCTGACTGGTTGAGATGGAATATCAGTTTTTTCCTGCCTTTGCACGCAAACTGAAACATCAGCTCTTCCTGGGTCTCCAGCCTGCCAACTTTTAGACTGGAACTTACACCATCCACTGTCTTGGGTCTCCAGCTTGCCAATCAACTGCGGGTCTTGGGACTTCTTGGCCTCTATAATCATTTAAGCCAGTTCCCTACAATTAATCTCTCTCTCTTTCTCTTTATCCATATATTTATGTATGGAGATACACATTTTATTGTTTTTTGGAGACCCTGAATAATACACTAATATACTCTTTCTGTGTGTGTATGTCTAATACACACACATATTTGTGTAACATGTACATGTAGGTATATGTATGTACATATATATGTATACACAACTGTGTATGTAGACACAACCAAATATATAGACAATTACATAATTGTTTATAACTGTGCAGACAATTGTATAATTATATAATTGTATGTTATTACATATCTATAATTGTGACCTGTGGGACAATATTAAGTGATGCGGTAAGACATTCAGTTGGAATACAGAGAGGAAGAGGAAAGAAAAACTTTTTGAAGAAATAATGATCAACATAAGTGATAAAGGGAAATTTTAAAACATCCAGGGAAAGCAAGATACATTTTATACAGAGAAACAAAGATAAGGAATAGAGCAGACTTCTTACTTCTTTGTCCTATTTCTCTTTCTGATTCAGGCTAGACAGGGAGACTCTATTTATTAAATCTCCTTGGATCTGACTCACTTAACTGTCAGTGTAATATACAAGGCATAGTAGTGAAGTAGGAAAAACTTTAAAAACTAGAGTTTGCATAAGTCTCCTCCCTTATCGATGTTCCTTCTGCTTATTGTGATCCCAGGAAGTTTGTGCTGGTCCAGTTCAGTGGATTTTTAGTTTATATGATCTAGTTTATGTAAGCTATTTGTCACATGATGAATAAATGGCTGAGAAAGTTCAACAAAGAAGCTGGTAGAGCTAACGTTTCTCTTTTTTCTAATACAAGTTGATATCTAAAATATTCACGTGCATTTATTGGGTGGGTCTACAGCTAAAACAAGCTGGCACCCAGTGACTTCAATTACTCTTGTGAGATCAGAGAGCGCGGGGTTCAAATCGAGATTCTGCCACATACTACTTGAGAAATGTTTTGCAAGCCCCTTAAAATTTTATGCTTATTTTCTGATCTCTATATAAGGAATAATAAAGCACCATGAACAAAGAGAGTTTACCTATCAGTTAAGACTATGTAAACATGTGGGGCGCCTGGGTGGCTCAGTCATTAAGCATCTGCCTTCAGCTCAGGGCATGATCCCAGAGTCCTGAGATCGAGCCCCGCATCAGGGTCCCTGCTACACTGGGAAGCCTGCTTCTTCCTCTCCCACTCCCCCCGCTTGTGTTCCCTCTCTCTCTGGCTGTCTCCTCTCTGTCAAATAAATAAATAAAAACCAAAAAAAAAAAAAAAAAAGACTGTAAACATGTAACTTAGCGTGCTCCCTGGCTCACAGGCTTAGCAGGTGTTACCTTTCATTGGCAATGGTAGTAACATACCTTTTCCTACTGAATGCAAGTTACAGTCTTTCACAATGTTCCTTTCCACTTAAGAACATGCAGACCATTTTCCAAGTCAATAAATAAAATAACAAACCGCATCTTTACACGAATGAAGATAAATTCATTGTTTGGATTTTCCATAAATCAATTGATTATTCCCTGTTGTATGGTATTTAGATTGTTCTTAAGAGTTTAAAATATATGAATGATGTTTTGTAAATACCCCCATTCTTATCCAACGTTCTGATATTTTTGGCCAATTGTTTTAGGCAGCTCAGACGCTGGGTAGTTTAAACAACAGACATTTATTTCTCACAGCTCTGGAGGCTGGGAGTCCAAGGTTGAAGTGCTGGCTGATTTGGTTCCTGGTGAGAGCTCTCCTCTTGGCTTATAGACCTTCTTGCTCTGTGCTCACATGGCAAAGAGAGCTATGGTGTCTCTTCCTTTTCTTATAATGACACTAATTCCATCATGAGTTCTTCATGGTCATGGCCTCATCTAAACCTATTACCTTCTAAAAGCCCCATATGCAAATACCATTACATCGATGATTAGGGCTTCAACTTATGAATTTTGGCAGGGACAAAATTCACTCCATTGCACCAGTAATTTCTTCAGTATAAATGCTTAGGTATTCCATGTTTTCCTAGTATGAATATGTAAGAAAATATCAGAAATCTACCCTCCGAGAAAGTTGTACTGTTACTCTAATACTTTTGCTTATGAAAGTTCTCTATTTCTCCAATGTTAAAAATCATTTACTATTCTTCAACAATATATTAAAATAACATGATAACTTCTTCCTGCATTTTTAAAATTCGGTAGTTAACGGGAAAAAACAATTACGCTCATTGTTTATATTACTCCATTGACTAATTATATACTCTGTCTATTTTAATTGCTTTTAAATTTGTTTCTGTTTGTTTTAGATTTTAAGCTCTCCTGTATCTTATTTATCAAACTTCTTCTATCACATGTTAAATTAATTTTTAATAATTTTGAGCACCATATTTTCATTTGATGATAGCTTACCATAACTTATCAATAGTTTTTGTTTTGTTTTGTTTTAATGTGGAAAGATCAACCAACCCCATTTTGAAGCCTCTATGACTGAAATTTCAATTCTGTCAGCAAGTGATGGAGGTGAAATTTGAACCCCAGGGTTACAATTATGGATTTGTTGCCCTCAATTCCCATGTTATAACACTATGTGACTTTAGGCAAGTAACTTAGCTTCTCTGATTTATGTAAGCGGGGGAGTGGTGGGGGTTGAATAGTAATATGTATATTACAGGGATTGTGAAAGACAGCAAATATAAAATGTAAAGCTTTGAACACATGGGACGTATAGAAAAAAGTCAGTTTCCTTATTAAAAAGCATAAGTAAACTCTTTGTAATTGGAAAGAGCATGCTGCTACCCAGTATACCTTCCACTATTTTGTAACATGAAATTTCAATTAGGATGCCTCATACTTCTTTTTTCTTCCCTCTACATCTGAAGGACCTGATGACAAGGTAGGAGGAATGTAAAAAATGAACCCTTTAAAAAAAAGAAAATCTCTGAGTGTTTGGAGGACAGTTTGCCCATTTGGTGAAGGAAAAGCCCTTCATTAGAGACAGATAATAGCATTCTTCAGCGAGCATTTCACATGAACCGGCCCTATAAAGCAAGCTCTTGTATATGCAGTCACATTACCTGAGCCAACACTCAGCCTCCTGCAAAGCTGGATATTTTACATACTCCAGGAAGCACCAAGCCTGAGCAGACTGCCAATGGAAAAACAGGCTTTAAGCAGTTCCAGGAAACTAAAACAGTAATGTGGAAAGGGACAGTGGAACAATTCATTCCCCAAATTTACAAAAGAGCCCTTGGTGGGGAGGGAGGCAAAATGCTTGCTTTCTTTAAACTGTTGCCATTAAAAATGAAATTTATATTTTACTTAAAAAAAAATCATGGCATTCCAACCTGAAGGCTGTGACATTTGGCCACACACCTTAGTTGTACAAATAAACACATTAATCTCAATGGAACTGTAGATTTGCTTTTTTTGTATTAGGGCCAACCTCAGAACGAGCTCTGATTGCCTGGTTTTAAAGAAAACAGGATGTTAAAATTGAGTGAGGTGAGGCTTGCATGTTAATGTAATTCTTTGGAGTTAATGTTAGAAAATTGCTCTTCTATTTAAGGCAGGACCTGATGGGAGTGTTTTTTGTAGTTTTCCATAAGGTTGTTTTATAAGTAAAACTTGACAAGAGACCTTGATATTCTTTGAGGGAACGGTTGCAACTTATACCTGGTTCCTGTTATATGGTGCTATGAATATTGTTATATGTCACTGAAATTGCAGGTGGGAAAATGCTATTTTCCTCTAGGTTGGGGACAGATTTTTCTAAGAAGGATAAGTCACTCCTGATGTCAGCCCTTTGGGGAGACTGTTGTTTCTCATCGTGGAAACCAGAACTAACAAAGAGCTCTAGGTAGGGGTGGCATTTGTGGTCTTGATGAGAAAGGGGCATGATGACCAAGAGAAGGACAATGAGGACAGGTGTTAGGATGGAGCTAATGTTGGAGTTAATGTTGAGGAAGAGCTGCAAAGTTGGGAAGTTGCCCTCTAATACCTGTGCCCACCAGGGTTCCTGATGGTGGTAATATCCCCATCAATATATAGAAGATGGCGGGTGACCTCAGGGAACTTGGAAAGGTCATTCTTTGAAAATATGTTGCTTATAGTCAATTACAATGACACTCAAGTGGCATAGCCAAGCCCATGAAGCTTAGGTGAAAGCTACTGAATCAGCAAATCTTGACTCCTTGGCCCTCCATTCTTCCTTCCAGAAAATATTGCCTTTCCTATTATTTCCTTTGCCACACTTGGCTAAAGTTCAACTTCCCAGCATGATTTTTCTTTTCTTCCCAACAAGAAGGAACATCATCATAGTTGATTAGTATTCAGTGAGTGTGCTCTTGGTTTCAAACCTACTCCATTGTTTTTCAGAACTACACAAGGAAAGATGGTAGCATTGACAAATTGAGTTTGACACTAAAATAAGGCTCATCTATCAGGCTTTCAGTGTAGGCAGAACAACAGAGATGGGGTGAAGAGGCAGAGTCAGCAAGCACCCCTGGGCACTGGAGCAGGAACTGTCCTTGAGAAATAGTACACACATTCCCTACTGAAATTTGGGGTTGAATAGGAACTAAAGGAACCAATGTGTCTTCTCTAGGTCCAGCGGTTCCTCTTGTGAAAGGGGGCAGAAAATGCAAGAAAGCCACCTTTATTGTCACAAGTGAGGGGAAAATTCAATGCAAGGAGAATGACATTTACATGGTGATCAAATTGACAACTATTAGAATACTGGCCCCTCGGCATCCCAGTAAGTTATTGGTCCTAACTGAACCCCAGCTTCTTAATCAATAAATTGGGGTTAAGAAAAATGCTAAGTGAAATAAGTCAAGCAGAGAAAGACAATTATCATATGATATGTCTCATCTATGGAACATAAGAACTAGGAAGATTGGTAGGGGAAGAAAGGGATAAAGAAAGGGGGGGTAATCAGAAGGGGGAATGAAGCATGAGAGACTATGGACTCTGAGAAACAAACTGAGGGCTCCAGAAGGGAGGGGGTGGGGGAATGGGATGGACTGGTGATGGGTAGTGAGGAGGGCACCTGTTGCATGGTGCACTGGGTGTTATACGTAACTAATGAATCATAGAGCTTTACATCGGAAACCAGGGATGTACTGTATGGTGACTAACATAATGTAATAAAAAAAACATTAAAAAAAAGAGTAATACCTTAGAGTTGTTATAGCTATCAAATGAATTCAACCAGAAGTCATACAGCCCATGGCCAAATCTAGCCACTGCCTTTTTTTGTAAATAGAGTTTTATTAGAATACAACTATGCTCACTTGTTCACATGTCATCTACGGGTAAGATGACAGAATAGGGTAGTGTGATGAAGACTGACTCTGTGGCTTGCAAATACTGAAGTATTTACTCTCTGGCTCTTTACAGAAAATATTTGTTAGCACTTGAACTAGACTACGTACATGAAACTAAGTAAAATACCCATTATCCTGGCGCATAAGCGACACTCACTTTTAAGCAACAATTATTAAAATATATATACATACACATATGTATATATATATATTGAAGATTTTATTTATTTGACAGAGAGAGGGAGACAACACAAGCAGGGGGGAGGGCAGAGGGAGAGGGAGAAGCAGGTTCCTCACTGAGCAGGGAGCCTGAGGCCAGGCTCGATCCCAGGACCCCGAGATCATGACCTGAGCTGAAGACAGATGCTTCACTGACTGAGTCACCTAGGCACATCAAAAATTATTAGTAGTATTATTACTATTATTACCTATAGGTAAAGACTCTATCCAGATGGTGAAAGCAAATGTTATTGTGTTAACTGTTGGCTTAAATTCTAAATCCTAAATCTCAGAGAACTTGATTAGCTTTGCCCCTTTGTACTTAATCCATGACTCATTTAAGTGTGTGGACTAATAATGCTTTTTATTACTATCTAACTTGCAACCCTTTCTTTCTATTAGTTTCCCACTTTCAGGAACAGTACGAGACAATGTGTATTCATGAGGAATAGAATATTTTTAATATTAATATTAGTGGATATTAATATAAGTGAATATTAATATTCAAATATTCTATTCTTAATGAATATTAATATTAATGTCTTTAAGATGTCATTTCTTCTTTCAGCACAAGGTCCACATTTGAGGCCAGTCTGAAAAACATTTTTCTCTATTTCTTACCTTGCCCAAATTTTAGAATGAGTGATGCCTAAGGGATAGTAGCTTCATGTCTCAATCTCCTTGTCACATATTAGTTATTTTTTTTCTTCAAATATTAGTAGCTTGACTACATTGAGATAAGATGGTAATAAGTAAGAACCACAAAAAGGAAGAAATGTTTGACAATTTTTATAATTTCTCTCTCTTTTCCCCCCAGTTTTTACCTTATGTACCAAAGTTGTCAATCATGTCCTTGGGGACACCACGGAGTGACCTCAAGGATTCCACTGGATCTTTGTCTCATAATTTCTCCTCCCTAGTGATGGAGCTCCAAGATGCAGCGGGCTTGATCTGCTCAAGAACTAACCCTGAGGGGGGCGCCTGGGTAGCACAGCGGTTAAGCCTCTGCCTTTGGCTCAGGGCGTGATCCCGGCGTTGTTCCCCCTGCTTGTGTTCCCTCTCTCGCTGGCTGTCTCTATCTCTGTCGAATAAATAAATAAAATCTTAAAAAAAAAAAAAAACTAACCCTGAGGAAGTACACAGCAAATAAGAGCAGTGGAAAACCTGGGGATTTGGAAGTCGAACTTCCCTTATGTCAGAGATGCGGAAACTGAGCTTGAGTGAGTCCCTGCCTTTAGCCACATGGTAGACGATACATACAATTTCAAACTCTGTTCTTTATAGACAGTTAACAACTACATATTATAGTATGTTTTATATGAATGTTAATATGCTACATGTGGGGCAAATTTTTATGACTAAAGGCATTTCCAATAAAGCCTTACCTTTATTTTTACTCACCAACGTTTTAGAGAAGAATGATGTTTATTCATGTCACAGATATCAGGCAATAACCAGAAGGCAGGGGCACAAGAATAAGCAAAACCGACAAAGGCATCTACCCTCATGGAGCTTATATTTTAAACAGAGAAGTTAGGAAATTAGCAAATAAATGAATTAAATGTGCAGTATGCGTGTTAGTGATGAAGTTGTATGATAAAAAGTAAAGCTGGAGGAGGGGAGGGAGCTGCTGGGTCCAAGGTACCTTTCAAAATTAAACAGAGCAGTGGGGCAAAGGCTGGGAGGTGCTTCAGCAAAGGCCTGCAGGGAGGGGTGATTAGGTGGCGCTGATTGAGGGAATGAGATTTGCAGGCCTGGGAAGCATCCGAGAAAGGACCCTGGGGCAAGAGGCTATCTAGTGTTAAGAAAATGTGGCTGGATTAGGATGAATGAGAGTGTAGCCCAATTAGAGAAAAGAAGGATGCAGGGGGAGGTTTGCAGTGTCCTGTAAGCCATTTTTAGTTGGATTTTATTTTGAGTGAAATGGAAGTCATTACAGGTTTGCAAAAGCAAGTGGTCTGACTCAAATTGGCTGCTATTTGAGAATAAATTTAAAGGCAAAAAAGTAGAGCGTGCTGTTCTGTTACAGGAAAAGAAAACAAAGTTCAAAACTCCTACCTGGTCTGAAAGACTTCCCACGATCTGATTCCATCCATACATTCCACGCGACCCTTTCTTCAGCCACACCACCTTTGAACTGTCCCCCAGAGCACCTTTCCAAACTGGGGCTCCCTCTGCCCTGTCTTGTTTCTTCATCTTCTCAGCAAATCCAATGTCTACACAGCTTGTCAAGATTCAGCTCAATGAGTGCTGCCTCTTCTGGTAGGAGATCTTTTTTAGCTCTGTTAGCCGTGGTCATTTTTTCCCAAGGGCTCCAGCAGCACTGGGGGCATCCTTCAACCCCAAGACTTGGTTCAGTGAATGTTCTTGTTTATTCTTATGTCTGCTCCTGCAGCTGGGCTTGGAGCATAGACACAACCAGCCTCAGGCTTGGGGTCACTGTTCGGTGTCTCTGTAGTACATAAATAAGTAAATAATTGACAGAATGAACGAGTATGTTCCAGATCAGCTGTACAATATGGTTCTTATAGTTAAAGGTATGGTGCTGCGCATGTAAAAATTTGCTCCAAGGGTAGATGTCATGTTAAGTGTCCTTAACACACACACACACACACACACACACAAATGGATACAGGGAAACAAAGGTATTGGATAGGTCTATTGTCCTGATTCTGGTGAATGTATCATGAATGGTTGAGTGTGCATTCAGTATGTGCAATTCTTTGTATATCAATTATACTTCAATAAAGCTGTCAAAAATAAAAAAAATGAATGAGGCCAAAGTGTGCTCTTTTCAGCCATCATATTTCCTATTCCCATGACACTGGTATTCTTAACCCCCAGCATGGCATGCTCTCCAGGCTCCCTCTTTTTTCTTTCATTTGCCTCCCTTCTTGATAGCCTTGACTAGGGAGACTCAGTTAATGAGCAAGTGTTTTACTGACATTAAAATGTTTTCCAGAGGCACAAAAGACATAGATCCCATGTGGGAGAGCTGTTTATGTTACCAATACAGATTGTGTTTCTTCTTGAAGAAGCCTGAGCATCTTTGATGAGCTCTGCGTACATACATTTTTATGTCACCTGAGAGTCTTTTCATTTTTTATCTGACGTTAGTTCCTAAGGTACCATTTTGAACTCCATCAAAGGGAGCAGAGAAAGATAAAGAAAAATAAAGATGCATCAAGATGCATCAGCTCATACAGGTTCACTGCCCTCGGCCATTAATTACAAGCAGTGCAATTTGGTGAGTTTGGACACAGTGCAACCACCCATAACAGAGCTACCACCGTAAAGTGACTTCAATAAAACTGCTTAAGAAAAAAATGAAAAAAATTACAATCTGTGCAAATGTCCTTTTCTCCCTCTGTCTCAACCAAAGTAGTCTTCACCCAAACTATCCAGTACTATTTTTGTGGAATTTTCTAAGTACTGTGAGGTCATGAGACCATAGAAGAGCAAGACTAAAATTACATGAAGAGTAGAGGGGGAAAGAAAGAAATAAAAAGTTATTTTATTTGTTAAAGGTCAGTCTAGCTGGGCCCCACACATTGATTTTCTTAGCTGTTACAGTTAAACAAGTCTCAAAAATAAATGCATTATAGGCAATGGTATGTTTGCAACCGTCGAGCTGAGCTTTAATTTGAGAATGCAATCAATAATCCTTTGTGTTTCCATAACAGAACATGAGCAGAAAATCTGTGATGTGGGCATATGTGTTTGTCCAGTTGCTGATATATCAGGCCGATGACTGCTTTGACAAATGATACCCTGCTTCCAATCAATAACTCATAAGCCACAATTTACTTTTTTTTTACCTTGAACTATAACCAAAAGGAGGCAAACATCACTATAATTTCCACTTAAAACATGGGCAAGAGTTGATTGTGTGTGTGCATATATGTGTGTGTATGGCCCAAAGGGCAAACCATGACCACCAAGAACAGTAAATTCTTCCACTGGAAACTGTGTGACAACTCGTAATTGTGGTAGGAAGAAATACTGCTAAAGAAAGTTGGCAATATGCATTGTGTTCTCAAGTACGTACTGTGACTCAGAATTCCATTTCATCTGAGTCTGCTCTGGAAATAACCCATTGATTATAGGGAAGGCAGAATATATACAAAGCTGCTTACTGTAGCTTATTTACAAGGGGAAAAATAAAAGCAATATTCATGGTGAGTATCTCAAGTTGGGTAGCACATAGCCAGTATGTCATAAGAAAATGTTAAAAGAAAAAAAAGTGAAAGGGAACTTTGACACTTGGTATTAGTTCAGATATGTGGAAAAATATACATAGTACAAATGCGGGACGTAAATACACTTACACGTGTCTAGTGATGGTTCTAAGGTATTTGGGACTACAAAGGATATTTTCCCCCATCCTTACGTATTTTCCAAATTTATTATAATGACTAAAATTATTCTTTTTTTCTACATATATATGATTTATGGAGGTATAATTAACATATAACATGATGTTAGATTTAGGTGTGCAACATGATTCAATATATGTATATATTGCAAAATGATCCCCAAAAGAAGTCTCAATAACACCCATCACCACACATAGTTACAATTTTTTTTCTTCTTGTGAGAGCTTTTAAGTTCTACCCTTTAAGCAACTTTCAAATATACAATACAGTATAATGAACGGTAGTCACAATGCTATATATTCATCCCAGGACTTATTTTGTAAATGAAAGTTTGTACCTTTAAGGGTGTGCATTATTCTTAAAATGGAAAGTTTTACTAAATGACTTGACTTTTAAAACACTGACATCAAAGGAAGGAACCACAAAGGAAAGGATAATAAATTTACCTTCTAAACATTGGCAAGGGCAATTTCCTATGCTTTATTATGAATAAAAGCAAAAGTCAAAGGGCAAACTGGAGGTGGGAAAAGGAACATAGATATTAATTTTATTAATATTGAAACATTTAAAAATATTAAGCGAATATTCTCAATATATAAAATATATAATTGTATATTATATAATAAAATTTTAGTAAGTGATTATATATAATTATAAATTATTATAATATATATGTATGTATAATTATATAAATATATAGTTATATACATATTGTATATTACATTTACATTCTTAATATAGCAAACCGGCAAAAGTTAGGACAGGAATTAAACATAAGTTTCCAAAAGAAGAAACACAAATGTTCATATATAAGATATGTATGATATATATGATATATAAGATAATACATATATAAATGTTCAAGATCAATAAAAATTACAGAAATCCTTACCAAACAAAATGGCTACTATGATTTGCCTATCAAATTAAAAAATATAAATATTTGTTATATATACATAAGCTATATATAAATATATGTATTTGTTATATATAATATATATAAAAACATATATGTATATTTGTTCTATATAAACATATATATATTTGTTATATATATAAATATATATATTTGTTAATTTGATAGGCAAATATATATATCAGTAAATGTGTATATATATATATTTTTAAAGATTGATTTATTTTAGAGAAAGAGAGAGAGCAAGTGAGTGTGGTGGGGGGATGCGCAGGAGAGAGAATCTCAAGCAGTCTCCATGCTGATGGAGATCATGACCTGAGCTGAAACAAAGAGTCAGAGCTTAACTGATGTGCCACCAGGCACCCCGATTTTTAATTACAATACTCAGAATTGAAAGAGTAGACTTACAGTGCCTGGCTGATGTCAGCTGGTCCAGTCATTCTGTCACATGCTCTTCTGTGGTCAGGTGTTGTGTCTAGTAGGATGTCAGTGGCTGGTTTCCAAATGGTGGAAAATTCTCTGGCAAGGCATAGCCTTGCCTTAAAACGCTGGAGGTCTCCACTGTGATTCTCCCATGGGGGTTGCTGAAAACTTCCTATGGCAACTTTTCTGATCACAACTGCCTCTAACAGGACAGGGTCTGCTGGATCATATGGCCTAAGTGGCAGGGCTGCTTGTGCTATAAAGTGGACCTCCTGCAGAGTCTTTCTTGTTCTGGGTCCCACACAAGGCTGCCAGTCCTCCATGTCACAGGGCAAGTGATTTGGGCCAGCATTCCCAAGTGTGGACATGCTGCCTTGGAAAGCCAAAGAAGTTTCTTAGGCAGTGGGCTTCTCTTCTAGTAGTGGGAAATATAAGATTTAGCAATTTGTTTTTTGTCTTTACTGATGTGGTAGGACCCAGGATATTTGTTGAGGTTACCTCCTACCATCTGGAGTACATAAATCTCGTCCAAGCTTCCAACACACTTGCCATTTGTTGCTAGTCCAGTTCAATTAACATGATGTCATTGTCATATTAGACCAATATCTTATTTTTCAGAATGTCAATCTCTTCAGGTCCCTTCAGGCTATTATAACAAAGGGGAATTGACACAGTGGGGGAAGAGCACACGTGTGTTTTCTTTCCTATCTTTCCTATCCCTTGTGAATGTGATATACTCTGATCCTCCTTCTTGTACGAGATGGGAAAGGAACACATCTGCTTGGTCACCTGAGGCTTATTCTTTCTAGAGGCTCTGGAGAAATTAAAAGACAATGAGATCTAATGTACCTTGTGGAATATATCAACCCACTGCAGAAAGACCATGAAAGGCTGAGGAGGATTAATAGCCAACTTTAAACAAAATGTGGAAGTAAGGGACCTCCTTGGTGACATATTAATAAATACCCATTTACTGCAGCCAAAGGGTAGATATCAGTGAGTATTAGGCTTAGGACTTCACTAAAAGGGTTGCAGAGTTCCAGAGAAGATTGAATTGTCAACCCCAGAAAGTCCACTACCAAGATTAGGGACAGACTGAGACCCAGGGTGGGGAACTCTGAGTCAATGCACTCAAGAACTTTAAAACCCAACATTCTCCTGATCCTTCTGGGCCTGCAGAAATGACCTGCTTCTTCCTATTAATGGTTAGCACTCCCTACTCGCTTAGAGACAGTGCAGAGGTCTCTGCTTTACAGAACAGCATGCATCTCCCTCAAGATTTACCTCTACCTTCTCACTTGGCCAACAGACCAGTACTTCAGATCAAGTCATTATACAACCTGACCTGGGAAGTGATGAGCCTGGGATAAAGCAAGGGATTCATTGACTTTTAAAGTTAAAGAAACTGATATATAGGAGCTGACATTCACACTCAGAGTGGTTATGACAATTTCACATGGTGAAGTAGAAATAGATCTTGGTTTTCATCTTCAGTTTTAAATTGCTGAGCTAATAATATGTCTACTGAGATTGATAAAAGAACAGAAATACCGCTCCCAAAGGTATCAACAGAATATTTGGAATCTCATGTTCTCTTTTGCTAAGGTTCTTGTCATGATCTGTGATGAAATACATTTTTATTTATGGAATGTCCATGCCGTAAATCACTAACAGTTGAATTTCTAAGGAAATTCAGAACATCACTGTTAAACTTTTACTAGGTAATTATATTGTGTACGATACAATTATGGAACTTAATTTTGTGTTACTTTTATCTCTAAACATGAAGAGGTTACAGTCAATGCTAAAATAACGGAAAACAGATGGGAAAGGAAATTCCGTCAATGTTTGTACGGAATCACATTTATTGTGCCTTGGATCATTTTTTATTGTACTTGTGATTGTTTTTCTTACAATGAGATTTTCCATATGTCCTTCATACTTCCGGGTGGATTCCAGTATCTAGCATGATAACTTTCACATTAAACTTCTGATTTTTGTTCTTTGAACTGATTAGTGACTTGAAGATCAATGACATAATGTGCATTGTGAGATGCAAGCTCAGACACATTCATTTATTCATGAAACATGCCCTGAGTCCTCACTCTATGCCAAGAACCCTGCTAGGTACTGGGTACAACGGGCTGACTAAAGGATAATCTCTGCTCCCAAAGGACTCACAACTTTGAATGCCTTGAAATTGAAAGATGCAACAACCAAAATCTATTTGATAGAAAAGGTCTTCTAAGAATGCTGGCTCCAGGTGCATAATAATAACTTAGCATCCCAATTAAAATCACGGTCTGGTATTAAAATGAGAATTAGATTTCATCATACTCATTGTGACACTAACTTTGCAAAAAAATACAAGAAAATTAATAGTAAACCAATAGTAATTTATGTTATTCAGGTTTAGATTTTACCAAAATTGTTGAAGAATCTGTTACAAACGATAGCAGGCTCTTTTGCCTACATTTTGCAATATATTTAGTGTCCTCTTTCATTTGATCTTTTGTGCAAATGGGTGGTCACACTGTCTGCCTTGTTCCAGTCCTTAGAACACTGCAATGAACAAGGTATTTTCTGTCCTTGATTTGGAAAATAATTAGCCTTCTTTCAAGACCCACCCCACTGTCAGTTCTTCTGTGATGCGTCCCACGATTTCTCTTAAAAATATACACCACTACTCTTCTTTTACTATTATGATTTTTTGTGTCAGACACAAAGAGGGAAGGGAAACAATTAGGAAGAAAAATATCAGAAATATACCGAAGAGGCCTTTTAAATCATGAGGTGAGCATAGTTCAACATATCATTGAGTTCAGTTTTCCTTATTGGAAGAATATCTAATTATTTTTAATAATAACTTTTTAATTTGAAGGTTAATCTCAAAATATATTAGAGAAACATGGATGATATTCTGATGTTTGCTATGCTATGTGTATTATGTATATATCAAATATTTATAGAAAACATAAAATGTCTAGTGTTCACTCAATGATAATGATGTTCAATATTCTTTTTGTTGTTACTGTTATTATTATTGAAATTTGTGTAGAATATTGAGTAAGCACACACTTGTTGGAGTCCCCCAAATTTTTATTCAAGTCATAACTTATCTTAGTAGCCAAGTCACAATGATCTCATCTGCAAAATAGTAATAATATTATTTCACTTCATAAATTTATTGTAAATATTAAATAGAATAAGGCAAACAAAAATCTTAAAATAGTGACTGGCATATAGAAAGCACTTAACAAAAATTGATTTTCATTTTATAACTAATAATCTTAAGGAAGGTGAGCAGCTATTTTCTATATAACGTACTTTATGAAAGTATTTGCTTTATGGAATTTATGGAGAGATACTTACTCCTTTCTAGACCCCATGTATGCTTTTAACTTCATCTTCTGCCTTCTATTAAGTTTTTTGGCTAATTAAAAAATGCATACAAACATAATAGGAGTTGAAATTGATTATAATGGTTGTTATTTTGTAGATGAGATAATGTGGTTAAGGAAAAGTTGTGTAATCTCTCTCTTTTTTTTTTTAAGATTTTTAAAATTTATTTGACAGAGATAGACAGCCAGCGAGAGAGGGAACACAAGCAGGGGGAGTGGGAGAGGAAGAAGCAGGCTCATAGCAGAGGAGCCTGATGTGGGGCTTGATCCCGTAACGCCAGGATCACGCCCTGAGATGAAGGCAGACGCTTAACAACTGTGCCACCCAGGCGCCCCGAGTTGTGTAATCTCTTAAGTCAAATTGTTTGCAAGAAACTTTACCGTGTCCAACAACAATGCTCAAGTATTTTCACAGAAGCTCAAAAATACTCAGCACCACACAAGGTAAAATTCACAATGTCTGGCACCTATTCAAAGTACCAAACACAAAAAACAATCAGGAAGATATACACTATAATGAGAAAAATCAATCAAAAACTGATACAGATATGACACAGATGGAAATTAGATATTAGCAGTCAAGAACACAAAAACAATTAATATACATGCATTTTATATGTTTAAAAAAGATGAGTATAGATAGAAGGTATATAAAAGACCCAGGCTGAACTTCTAGAGATAAAAATTGCTATATCTGAAAGAAAAAAAAATACATTGTGATTATTGACAGAATAGAAATACAGAAGAAAAAATTAGTGAACTTGAAATAGAGCAAGAAAAACTACAATGAAATGCAATGAGAAAAGGGAAAAAAATCAACTGAACAGTAGTGAACTGTGAGAAAACATCATAACTGCTTAAAATCATATAATTTGAGTCTCCAAAAAGAAAAAGAAAAAACTTATGAAAAAAAAAATAAAGATGGAAAAATTTTTAAATTTGATAAATTCTATAAACTATTGAAATCCAAGAAGCTCAATGAACCCAAGTTCATACATGTGCACCCAAGCACGCACACAACATAAAACTATAGCATGGGAAACATAAATCACTCAAAAATCAGTGATAAATTAAAAAAAAAACACAAAAAAACTTAAAACCATCAAGGGAGAGTAAGCAAAACACATACAGGGGAACCAAGATAAAGGTGATGAAGGTTTTCTTGTTCAAAACAGTGCAAGCCAGAAGAGCGGAGAGTATCTTCTAAATTCAGAAAGAAAAACAAAATTTGTCAACTTAGAATTCTATGCCCTGAGAAGATACCTTTAAAAGTAGCATTAAAATAAAGACACTTTTTTTAAGGCAGACAATGGCTGAAAAAAGTTCATCACCATCAAACCCACATTACAGAAAATATTAAAGGAAGTTCTTTAGGAGGAAGGGAAATGATAATGCAACATTAAGGAAAAGAGAGCAAAGGACTTTATAACTACACAGATAAATAATTTTTATTTAAAACACTTAAAAAAACAATTCACCATTCAAATAACTCTAATCTTGTAGCATCGTGTTTCTACCACATGTAATACTAAACTGTGCAGTTGCAATGAATGTGAATGTTGGGAAGAATGCAAGTCTACCATTGTGAGGCTCTTATCCTAGACGTGAGGTAGTCTAGTGTCACTTGGAGGTAGGGAGCAGTGAATGAAAGATGCAAACTAAATCAACCACTAAAATAACAGTTAATAAACCAACATTAATAAAATTAAATTCTAAAAATTATTGACTTAATAAACAGATAAATAGGGCAAAATGAACAAAGATAATATGGGATAAACAGAAAGCAAATAGCAAAATAATTTTTTAAAGGTTTTATTTATTGATTTTTGGGAGAGAGAGAGAGTGCACGAGCAGGGGGAAAGGGCAGAGGGAGAAGCAGACTCCTTGTTGAGCAGGGAGCCCCACATGGGATTTGATCCTAGGACTCTGGGATCATGATCTGAGCCAAAGGCAGACACTTGAGCCACCCAGGCTCCCCAAAATAATATCTTTAAAGCTACCCAGATAAATAATCACATTAAATATAAATAGTCTAAGCAAAATAATTTTCTCAACTAACTCAGTTTATTTCAGTTTTGATAAAAGAGAACAGCCCAACTGCATGCTGTCCACAAAAGTGCATTTTAAATATAAAGAAACAGACGAGTTAAAGGTCAAAGGATAAAACATTATATTCTTTCCTCTGAAAGAGGATTGCAGAGCCAAGAATAATGCTGGATTAAACAAGCACATTTCATAATGATAATGGGGTCAGTTCAACAGCAGAAGATAATAATCCTAAAGTTTTACTTACCTAATAATAGAACCTTAAAATACCTAAGCTAAAGGTAATAAACTTAAAGGAGAAATTGTTAAACCCAAAGTTATAGTCAGAGATTTCAAAGTTCCCTCTCAATTATTGATGGAACAATGAGACAGCAAATCAGTAAGTCTATCAAAGATTTGAAGATTATGACTAACCAAATTGACCTAATTAATATTTATCGAACACTCCACAACAATAGGCTGTTACTGAGATAAACTGAAGAAGACTTAAATAATTGGAAAGATAAATAAGTACCATGTTCATTGGTCAAAAGATTCAATATTGTTAAGATGTCAGTTCTCCCCAAATTGGTGCATGGATTCAATGCAATCATAGTCAATCCTAGTGGACTTTTCTTTTGGGGGGAGGTTACAAATTGACAAGATTATGCTTACATGTGTATGGAAATGCAAAAGTCCTTGAATGATCAAAACAACCTTGAAAAGAGGATAAAAGTTTGAATTCTAACACTATTCTATTTTAAATTGTATTATAAAGTTATAGCAATCAAAATAATGTGGTATGTGTTTAGTGGAATATTAGAGAGTTCAGAAATAGAAGCATACGCACATGGGCTACGGATTTTTGATAAAGATGAACATAATTCAGTAGAGAATTTTTCAACAACTATTTTCAACAAATAGTGCTATAAGGTTATATATTCATATATAAAATTTGAACGTCAGTGTGTGCTTTGTACCATAGTCAAAAATTAAATACAATGTATCATGTACCTAAATGCAAAACCTGGAGATATAAATCTTCTAGGAGAACACTGTTGTGATTTTGGATTAGGCAATCATCTCTTAGCTACAACAACATCAAAAACATGATCAATAAAAGAACAAACTGTTGTTAGACTTCATCAAAATTATGGAATTTTGCACTTCAAAAGACATTGCTAAGAGGATGAAAGGCAAGCCAGATATTGGGAGAACATACTTGGTAACTGCGATGTCTGTTGAACGACTAGTATTCATAATGTATAAATAATTCTCAAAACTCAGTCAATGATCTACTAAACAATCCAGTAAAACTGGGCAAATCTTGGGTGCCTGGGTGTGTCAGTCCACTAAGTGGCTGCATTCGGCTGAGGTCATGATCCTGGAGTCCTGGCATCAAGTCCCCAGTTGAGCTCCCTGCTCAGCAAGGAATCGGCTTCTCTCTCTGTCCCTCACCCCCTCTCGTGCTCTCTCTCACTCTCTCTCAAATAAATAAAATCTTTACAAAAACTGGGCAAATCTTTACACATATTACTTTTTCAGTAAAAAGATGGTAACTATGCATCTAAGAAGATGTTCAATATCATCAGTTATTAGGAAATGCAAATTTAACTTACAACGAGATACAGGCACACACATATTAGAGTGGCTAGCATTAGAAAGATCGAACATACCAAGTGAGATTTATACATGAATGTTCATAGTCACTTTTTTTCATAATAACCCCAAACTAGAAACAACCCAGAGTGTCCATTAACATATGAATAGGTGAACAGTGTCCCTCAGTAACCATACATGGGAAAACTGTTTAGTAATAAAAAGGAATGACTTACTGATATATGCTACAGTATGGATGAATCTCAAATTAACTCTGAGTCATTGAAGCAATGAAAACAAAAGAGAATATGCATATAGTTCTCTTTGTGTAATTCCAAGAAAATGCAAGCTAAATCTCTAGTGACAGGAAGCAGGGTAGTAGTTTCCTGGACGGGGTGGAGGTATAGCAGAAAGGAATCAGTCAGAGAAATTGCAAAGTACATGAAGGAAAATGGGTACATTGCACTCACAATTTTAATTTAGAAAATTAAAAAAAAATTCAGATGGTTAATTAATAAGCCCCAAATGTTAAGGCTTGGCACTATTAAAGTTAATGAAAATCATGTGTTTTATCAAAAGCAATTTCTTTTGTTAATCATTTGATTAAGGATTTAAAAATGATGATATTCAATGGGAACAAAGATAAGGCAGTTGGCCACTTACATAACTTTTAATGGAAATATAAATTAGTGCCTCTTATCTGAAGAGCTACTGGTCTCTGTAGGTAAGCCCTCCCACCAATTTTTCAAGTCAATGCTAAAAAGCTAATCTGAAATGTAGATAAGTATTTCTTTTATTAGAGAGAGAGACAGAGGTAGGAGAAGGGGCAGGAGAGAGACAGAGAATCTTAAGCAGGCTCCACACCCAGCGCAAAGCTGGAATGAGGGGCTCAATCTCATGAACCTGAGATCATGACCTGAGCCGAAATCAAGAGTCAGACTCTTAACCGACTGAACCACTCAGGCGCCCCTAACTATTAAACAATATTAATGTATTTGTATATAACCTTCATAATATGCTAATATGTCTGTATGTGCTGAAGACTTCTACATTAACATCTCTAGTCTTGACTTCTCACTTAGCTCCAAAATTATATATACTTCCTGAAGACATGTGGGTAATTGTTATATGATACATACGTTAGATAACTTATAGTCAAATTGCCATTATATAATGCACACTTGCGCGCACGCGCGCGCGCACACACACACACACACACACACACACTCACACCCTTGCAGAATACTCTAGGGATGGAAGACCTTAATTAGGTTTATTTTGCAAGTAACCTAACATGGCATTTTGCATGTCGTTCATTCCATCAGTATTCTCCTCTCCAGTTAAACTGTCCCAGAAACTTTCTGGGTGGTTAATGTATAAGGAAAATGGTACTGAGCACTTTTACTGTTAATGGACCGGGAAATAAAAATATCAATGGAATCTTAACAATTTTGCACTCTGGTTGGGATGAGAGGCAATAGACAAATGCCTTAAGAGAAAGTTCTTTTTGCACAACATTGTTCTGAGAATACATTGCTTGAGTTTCTATTTTTGAGGAGAGATAGAAATATTGACAAAAACAAAAATAAAGCTGTTTGGCATTAATTGCCATGAAGTATTTGGCAGGGACACTTTGCCTAGCTTAAGGCTTAAACAGGTATTGGGGGAAATCTTTTTATTGCTGCTCTTATTAAGCCTCTAATCATTCCATTAACATTTATGGAGTGCCAGCGTCTGAGCAGCTGCAATCACACCTGCTCTTAGAAGACTTTATTTTTCAAAGTATTTGCTCTATTTAAAGCACTGCATTTTATAAATAAGCTTTATGCACTTAAAAAGAGAACATGCAAAACCCAGATCATCTGTGAGTGGAGTCATTATTGCTACATAATAATGTATAATGTGTTCCATATTAACACCTGTGATTTTTTTCCTTAGCATTTCCTACTCTGTGCCCTTGTGGTTTTCCTCCCCGGAGAACTCAGTGCCAGAGAATCACATTACCATTCACTTGTTAGTCTTTCGCCTGGGGCCTCTGAAAGTAGGCAGAGCTTGTCTTAGGCTAAGAGCCCAGTGGGACCTGGGAGTAGGAAAGTGAGAGTCACTAACTTCGAGGTGCCCCAAGGCTCCTCAGGGCCACTCTACAATGGAGTTTCATGCTGCTTCATCACCAAGAACAGACCAAAGACACCCAGGTCCAGCCCCATTTCTTAACCAAACCTTGACTCTATGCATAATGGGTGTACCGAAGGACTTGGAAGAAAGATCATGATTATTTTTGTAATAAGAAACTTTCTTCTGAATTATGTGTGCATGAGAGATGAACTTTGTCAAAGACCAAACGTACCTCACAGCTGCTAACTGTGACCTTGGGCAGGGTACTCAGTCACTCTGAGACTCAATTTCCTCACCTGCCAAAGGAAGTTGATGATTGCTGCCCTACCTTCTTCTCTGATATGCAGCGATGGTCCAACTCGTTAATTTAGCAGATATGAATGGAGGCTTGGCTTTGTAGTTGCCCAATTCAGTAAAAGGAAGCAAGAGCACAAACATGAATAAAACATGTCTCTATTCTAAGAGTAGTAGCTCTTAGTCTATCAAGAAAGATAAACAAGTGAGTTACTAATGGTGCCGGAGGGTGGGGATGTCATAATAAAGCTACAGGCTATATGTTGTGGGAGACTTCAGTGAGGGAATGATTAATTCTATGGTGAGAGGGAGGAGTATGAGAAAGGATGATTTTTTAGCATCATCTTGAGAAATGAGTAGGAGTTTGCCAGGTAGAGAAGAGTTGAAGGACATTGTACAGAGTGGAAAGCAACCAGTCAAGAAGCCGCGCAGAGGAGAGGTGTATGGGGAGGAGCGTGCATTTCATGACATGGACGCAAGTGCTCCGCCATCTTACCGTGGGTACGGTGGCATTATTGTTAAAACCACATTGAACTCAGTTCTGGTCCCTCCAATGCAAATGGTATAGTTACTGGGCTGGTCTTCCTGGCTTTTCTTGTGTTGTTTTGCTAAATTGCATTCTTGTTAAAGTTAACACATGCACTTAATTTGAGAGAGTCAAGTAGCAATAAAAGTTTTAAAGCGCCCCCCTCCCAACTCCCATTCCTCAAAGGCAAGTGCTTCCAATTATTATAGCGATTCCTCTGGTATCTCTAAGTAATATATCTAGACTATTTCTTTTTGCTTTGAGACATTATATATGGATTTGTTACAAAAGATGCAACGTTAGCTCACTTTGCCCATCATTCTCCATTTACGTGTTGCCACCCTATGTACCCAAAGTAGTTATTTAACAATTATCTATTGGGGCACCTGGGTGGCACAGTCGGTTAAGTATCTGACTCTTGGTTTCAGCTTAGGTCACGATCTCAGGGTCAGGCTCCACACTCAGTGTGGAGTCTGCTTAAGAATCTCTCTCCCTAGCCCTATGCCCCTCCCCCATCTCTAAAATAAATAAATCTTAAAAAAAAAAAACTCAATTACATAGTAAGTAATTTCTTAGCATATATAAATTATAACTACATAAATAGTATTCAAAGCTAAGCCATGCTGTGTACGGTTATGTATTATGATGAATCATTTCCTTCTTTGTGTATTATTTATTTGCTTATTTTACAAATTGCCTTGATTTGGGGGGTTTGACTTTCTGTGTATTCATCCATAATTATCCTCCTTACAAATATCTAACAGAAATGTGAACTTGATTTAAAATAGGGACAAACAAATAAGATAAAACCTTTCTTCTTTGTCCTTTCTCTTTTTTCGGAGGGATGCATCTGCTTTTCCCAATTTGCACTAATTTCTCTTCAGTTCCACTGTGCATCTGCTTAAATAAGAATTTCCTTCAGTATTTTTTTTTTAATGTCAAATGCCTTATTTCTTGAATCACAAGAAGTCCTCTTTCTTGGTTCATGCTCTTGTTTGGGGGATTTTATTCTCAGATCACCTTCCAAGGTTGTGGAGGAAAAATATTATTTTTTAGAAAAGGTATCAAAGATCTGAGAATTTCTTTATTTTTATGCTCATTCTTTTTAAAAAATATTTATTTATTGTAGAGAGAGAGATTTTAGAGAGAGAGAATGAGGGGGGGAGGTAATTTCAAGCAGACTCCCTGCTGAGGGCAGAGCCCAACACAGGGCTGGATCTCTGGACACTGAGATCACACCCTGAGCAGAAACCAAGGGTCGGATGCTAACCGGCTGTGCCATCCAGGCACCCCTTTATTTTTGTTCTCATTCTTGACTGACATTTTGACAGAAGATAGAATTCTGGTTTGTAAACACTTTTCTGACAAACATTATTAAGGAATTTCCTCCACCGTATGCAAGCTTCTGATGTGTGGTGACCATGGAGATACACAGCTCCAATCTTCCTGAGAGAAGGAACTTGAGCTCTAGCCAGTGAGCAAGCACGATGAAATCTTAGGGCTTGACCCTTCCTCCCCAGGGTGGGAGTTCGCTAATGGGCAGTCTTTTGGGGGAGTTCCATTCTGGGTCAGCTGAGATTGTCGGATCTGCATTGTGGTTTGAAACTCTTCCTACCCATAAAAAAAGCTCTTCTTCCCTTCCCCTTTCACAGGTGTCAAATTGACAACATGGTCTTATTATCTATTGTAAAGACTTTTTAGAAAATTCCCTTATTTTTAGCTTCTTGACTTGTTCTGTCCTCCATTTTGCGTGTTGTACTTAAGTCAGGAGGTAGTTAGGGCTCAGCATTGCCCCTGTGCACTTCCAAGTTGGCTACTACATATCTATCAGCTTTTCTTCTTACAAAATATTCTTCATGACTCTTATCTGCTGAGTCATCATAGTGGGACACTGTAGACACTCATTTCCTCTGACTCGCAAGCTGTCATGCAGATGGCTCAAAGGTGGGTTCCCCTCCGCCTAGGGAAGTTGCTCACCAAATTCACACCTCTTTCTGATGGCAGCCTGTATCCAATCATGGGCTAATACTTGGTTGCAAAGACCCCCCCTACCCATGTTTCCCCTAGGGACAATTTATAGAGCTAGATGTTTCCACTGTTTTTTACTTGTAATTTAAACCGCGGTTCAGTCTCTTCCTATGCCAGTCCTTACATATATTATATCACACACACACACACACACACACACACACACACATGTTTATATAATCTTTATTATGAACTCAAAATTTAGCCCAGATCCCTATGCCTTTTTATTTTGGAGATCTGGTGGAAAAATATTCTTTAGGAATGAGACTTTCAGCATCTTCATATTGACCCTACTGGGAGTAGCTGCCCTGTCCTCTTTCCCACAGGCCCTTACTTGAACCTACTTGCTGGGTCCTGCTGACTTCACTGGAAACTGTGAAACTGACTTCAAAAAGGGCAAAGCTCTGGGCCTCTCTGCTCATCATGAAAACATGAGATGAAAGGAGGGGACACAGAGAAACTGTCTTCTCCTGAGGTATATGTATATCCTCTTCTCTCCTTTCCCTAAAATAAATCTTCTAGAGGATTGTCTACCTGAAGAATGTTTAAGACATTCATGTTTCACTTTTCACAAAATTTTATTTACCGCACAGATTACGGAAACATTCTTGATTTTTCCTTTAGGCTAGAAAAGGACAAATGCACAGTTTATATATGCTAGGCCCACTGCTGTTTTGAGAGAGCTAAGTGTAGTCAGCACAGCTCTTGCATTCATCTCAAGCATTTTCTCTAGAATAGGACTGCAGCTTATTCCAGAAGAGAAAGGAATCAGAGTAGATGACAGAGCAGTTATGCCCTCTGAACACGGTGGGCATTGCTTACACCAAAATAGTGTGGCTGGGAAGATGGATATGAACTATTTCCACTTCTTACCACTGCTCCCCCGGGAATGGGTGCCTTATGTAGCAGGAAAGGAATGAATCATTTCAACCCGTGTTGGGTAAGACAGTGCTTCTTTGGTGACATTTTATAAGTGCATTAAATTGATCTAATTCTGTTCAAAAGAAAGCTCAGGTGTCAGATGAACACAAAGTGGGGTTTTGGTTACTTCTTTGCCATTTCTGAATTTCACCTAATCCTTTGTGCCAGAATGAAATGGCGGATGTGTTTAAGAGCTTTGCTATGGAAAGGAAAGGAAGTGAAGGAGCTATATCATTATCTGTCATGTCCTTACCATACCATGCACAGTTATAATGACTCTATCTTGTTTAATTCTTTTTACTGCTTTACAGTTGTGATGATGCAACCTTCCTAAAGATGAAAAAACTTAGGTACAGATAGGTTAAGTAACTCATCAATTATCACACAGCTGGTAAGGAGCAGAACCCAGACTTGAAACACAGGTTGATTGGACACCAAAGTCCATGAGATTTTGCCCAGTTAAAAGCTGATTCTTTTTTCTTTCCTTCCAGCATATTTTGACAGTTTAGTTTTAACGCTTATTTTTATTTTATGAGAAAAATGATGATGGAGAGAATAGAAAATGAGATTTGGATAGCTCTTCCTAATAATTTGTTTCTTTTTCCTTACTTTCATATTCTTTTCACTATTTGTCTTGATAAATTTTTTTTCTATCTCAGCACAGGGAAAGTAAGATAGATAGCTCATCTAAAGAAGAGAAGGAACACAGGCACAAGATAATCTGTCTTGGTGATCATAACCATGACCATTATCCATGAAGGCAAAAGCAGTTTAAACTGTTCTTAGCACCTCCAGGCCTGTCATACATAAGCTCCGAGCTGTATCTGGAGTGTCCATGTGGCACAGACAGGGTTGTTACTTATCATTAGTGAGGGGCTCACAGTACTTCATTCATGAAGAACAGATGGAGGGACCTAAAGTACAAAGCAATTTACAGGAAGAACAGCATTATGGAAGAGCAAGTAGCATTAACCAACCACTAATTCTTGGAGAAATTATGATGGGATCATGTTCTTCTAAGTTCCTGTTATTATTATACTGGATAAATGTTGCCAAAGTTGGGTCTTTTCTCATATAAAATAGGACAGAACGACACAGTGAAATACTTCTATTTTGGAATCAGAAATCCCAAGGTTTAATCTTAGTTCATATGTTTATGCCTTGGGATGGAATCATATCTTGTTGCCTCTCTCAGCCTCAGATTGGATGTCAGACCAGTCTCAACCCTGGATGTGTTCGCAGATGCTGATGGAGATTGACTGTTGCTTTATCCAGGCTCACTGACGATAAACACTCAGGAAAGTGTTACCTGCAGGTGGTCTTCAGAGAGCATGAGGCTAACATTCGCAAACTGTGAGGGAAGGTATGAGAGTATTAAAAGTTCTTAGGGGTAGCCTCAAAACCAGATGGGAATCCCTGTGGCGAGATCCTACTCCCTTCTGTTAATGGGCAGTGTTTCCTCCATCTTATCTCCAGGTTTTCCATTCATGTTTGTCTTTAAAGAAAGACTCTTGAATGTTTTTCAATCACGTTATTGGTTTATCATGTCCAGCATGTGGATTCTAAATTTATTTACCTAAAGATAATGGATGAATTATTATGTCTTACATCACTGAATTCATATTAGGTTTATATTACATATGTGAACATATTTTTTAACCATGGTATTTTTTTTAAGTCTACTTTCTCAAGTGATCAAATAAATAGTTCAACTCTTAAGTGTATTAGAACACCAATAGTAAGGGAATGTTCTCGATGGAATATATTACATTCCACAGATATTACATTTATAAAATCCAGCTTCTGTTCATTTTTTTGCCAAAGATATCCATAATAGTTTGAATTTTTCACCAAGTGCAAGCAAACTATAAAAGTCAATAGAAAAACAAACTATAAAAGTCAATAGAAAAACAAACTATAAAAGTCAATAGAAAAACAATAGATCTAATTTTTTTGTCTTTACCACATACTTTTTTTTTTTTTGAAGACTTATAAGTGTACTGGTTGGGAAAACAAAGGAGTAGAGCACTTTAAAATCATAATTTCATTGGGTAACATGATCTGTTCCTTAACTGGAAATGCTTAATTACCATATATTTCTAAACTCAAATCTGAATATATGATCTGACCAGTTTTTTTTCTTTCAGCTTTTGAGTTTATGTGAAAAGACTTTATTAAGATTCAAGAAATGATTCACGTAAAAATTGGGAGGAAGATGGAAAAAATATATCTACTTGCAGTATAGGAAAATCAGGGACTTGTCTTTCTCATAATTTTCCCCACTCAGATGCTTTTTGAAAGGCAGTAGGTTTACGTTTAAAGAGACATGATTTTTGAAAGTAAAATATCTGAGATCTCAGCCCCACCATTTCCTAGTTGTTTAATCTCTTATAAACTATTAGTCTTAGAAGGAAGTAGTCTTGCTTCATCTGTCCTCCCCCCACCGGACACTCCAACACAACATTGGATTAGCAGTGACCCTCTCCATGCACACCAGGCTCTTACTGATTCACCAACAGGTGAGCATGTGACCAAGACATGCCAATTAGAATTCCCTTCCAGGGATTTTTAAAAATAGGGTTAGGGAAAGCTGTTAGTTAGGTTTAGAAATTGCTGTTTTGGTGAAAAGAATGAAGCCTATGAACCACAATACACAGCGATAGAAAGAATTAACTCTAGAGAGTTTAGTTGTTCTTCAAGTCTACCTATGTGCCTGCTTCTTACATTATTTGCCCTTTCACCCTCTTAGGTCATCTGTGTTTTGTTTAATTACATAATCCAGGGAATTATATTTTTACTTAAATCATTGAGTTTTGTTTCTGACATTTGATAAAGAAGGATTCCTGATATTTAATGCCTGTTTCTCTAATACATTTTGCAAAATATGATGCCAATAGTGAAATCATCATGATGAACGAATGAATTGACAAAAATGCCTGAGGCAGAGTATCATTCCTAATGCTTACCAGTTGACAGGTTCCTTTAACCATTCTCTCCTTAAATAATTTATGTGAGACAGTAACATCAAATTAATGCATTTATTATCAATTTGAAATAAAAAGTGTTGAGTCATGAACAAAAACATAGGTATGGGATTTTGATATAGCATAAATTAAGAGATTTTAGAGAAATGACATTTTAACCTAAGTCCATTACTTTCTAAATGTGTGATTTTGAGCAATTTGCTTCACAATTCAGCATCCAAATTCCCTCATTTATAAAAAAAAGAATGCTAGTTCTCATTTCACATTACCCATCTGAGATATAATGAAAAAAAATGCAGTAAGTATTCAACTGATCTTACTTTCTTTCTCCTTGAAAATGTCTATTCATCTGTAGTCTGACTCCAGCTGTGATCTGAAGTTTATGAATGTCATTTCGTAAAGAGATTCATGATGTCCAACAGCAACTCTATATCATGTATGTTCAAGTGAAAGAATGACCGTCATCAAGAGGAATGAGTCAAATGTACAAAATATGATCCATTTTTTAAAGATTTTAATGGTAGAAAAAAAGAATCCAACCCTTCCTTTGGGTTGGGGTGGAGCTCCTATCGGAAAAGAATCAAGATGTTATTATGTTTTCCCATTCATTTCCAATTTCCTCTTCATATTATGAAGCTGAATTGATTAAGGATCTAGATGTAGGTGGATAAGTAGATGATTTAGGTCCAAACTTCTTTTGGCTTGAACAATTAGATTAGAGAGTGATGTCTTTTACTAAAGTGAATAAATGAAAGAAGAAGATTATTTGCTTAAGGCAGGACATTGAGGGAGATGAGAGTTTCAGTTTTAGAGAATGTATTTAGTTTGAGGTGCCAGTCAATTGTGAGAGGCTCAGTGGAAAAATTCACTGGAGGACAGGACTGGAATGAGACACAGGTTTGGGCTGGAGATAATGACCTGGGGGTGATAACAGGTGACACTCCTCAGGAAGCACACAGAGGGTGTGAGGGAAACCCTAGGGAAACCCTAGAGACACTGATTTAAGAAGAAAGGTTTCTAGAAAGAGCCTGAAAAAGAACAAAGAAAAAAGCAAACAAGCAAAGCTGGAGATAATCTGAAGATAATTTAAACACTGGAGGATTAATGACTGTTGGATATCATGCTAATGGGCATCAAAAGAAAGCTGTGGTGGCAGTCCTTGTATCAGACAAATTAGATTTTAAACCAAAGACTAATAAGAAATGAGGAAGGTCACTATATCATAATTAAAGGGTCTATCCAACAAGAAGATCTAACCATTGTAAATATTTATGCCCCTAACATGGGAGCAGCCAATTATATAAGCCAATTAGTAAAAAAATCAAAGAAACAGATTGATAATAATACAATAATAACTAGGGGACTTTAACACCCCACTCACTGCAATGGAAAGATCGTCTAAGCCGACGATCAATAAGGAAACAAGGGCTTTGAATGACACACTGGACCAGATGGACTTCACACATATATTAAAAACATTCCATCCTAAAGCAACAGAATACACATTCTTCTTGAGTGTGCATGGAACATTCTCTAGAATAGATCATATATTGGGTCACAAATCAGGTCTCAACTGGTACCAAAAGACTGGGATCATTTCCTGCTTATTTTCAGACCACAATGCTTGAAACTTGAACTCCATCACAAGAAGAAATTTGGAAGGAACTCAAACACCTGGAGGCTAAAGAGCAACCTACTAAAGAATGAATGGGTCAACTAGGAAATTAAAGAAGAACTTAAAAAAAATCATAGAAACAAATGAAAATGAAAACATAACTGTTCAAAGCCTTTGGGATGCAGCAAAGGTGATCCTAAGAGGGAAGTATATAGTTATACAAGCCTTTCTCAAGAAACAAGAAAGGCCTCAAATTACAACCTAATCTTACACCTAAAGGAGCTGGGAAAAGAACAGCAAATAAAACTTAAACACAGCAGGAGAAAAGCAATAACAAATCTTAGAGCAGCAATCAATGAAATAGAAGCCAAAAGGACAGTAGAACAGAGCAAAGAAACTAGCAGCTGATTCTTTGAAAGAATTAATAAGATTGATAAACTTCTGGCCACACTTATCAAAAAGAAAAGAGAAAAGACCAAAATTAATAAAATCATGAATGAAAGAGGAGAGATCACAACCAACACTAAAGAAATGCAAACGATTGTAAGAACATATTATGAGCAACTATATGCCAACAAATTAGGCAATCTGGAAAGAATGGATGCATTCCTGGAAATTTATAAACTACCAAAACTGAAACAGGAAGAAATAGAAAATCTGAACAGACCTATAACCAGCAAGGAAATCGAAGAAGTAATCAAAAATCTCCCAGCAAAAAAGAGCCCAGGACCAAGTGGCTTCCTGGGGGAATTCTACCAAACATGTATTTATTTTTATTTTTTTAAAAGATTTAATTTATCTATTTGAGAGACAGAGAGAGATAGCGAGAGAGAGCACAAACAGGAAGGAGAGGAAGAAGATGAGCAGGGAGCTCCATGTGGGGCCTGATCCCTGAGCCCTGAGATCATGATCTGAGCCAAAGGCAGCCGCTTAACAAACTGAGCCACCCAGGTGCCCCTCTATCAAACATTTAAAGAAAAATTAATACCTATGCTTCTGAAGCTGTTTGAAAAAATAGAAATGGAAGGAAAATTTCCAAATTCATTCTATGAAGCCAGCATTA
The DNA here is from genome assembly GCF_002007445.2 of Ailuropoda melanoleuca. Taxonomy (NCBI): domain Eukaryota; kingdom Metazoa; phylum Chordata; class Mammalia; order Carnivora; family Ursidae; genus Ailuropoda; species Ailuropoda melanoleuca. The sequence continues at coordinate 102,129,978 of NC_048228.1, forward strand.
CCTTGATCCCAAAACCAGACAAAAACCCCACCAAAAAGGAGAATTACAGATCAATATCCCTGATGAACATGGATGCAAAAATTCTCACCAAAATTCTCGCCAATGGGATCTAACAGTACATTAAAAAGATTATTCACCACGACCAAGTGGGATTTATTCCTGGGCTGCATGAGTGGTTCAAGATCTACAAATCAGGGGCGCCTGGGTGGCACAGCGGTTAAGCATCTGCCTTCAGCTCAGAGCATGATCCCGGCATTATGGGATCGAGCCCCACATCAGGCTCCTCTGCTATGAGCCTGCTTCTTCCTCTCCCACCCCCTGCTTGTGTTCCCTCTCTCGCTGGCTGTCTCTATCTCTGTCGAATAAATAAATAAAATCTTAAAAAAAAAAAAAAGATCTACAAATCAGTCAATGTGATACACTACATAAATAAAATAAAGGACAAGAACCATATGATCCTCTCAATAGATACAGAAAGAACATTTGACAAGGTACAGCATCCTTTCTTGATTAAAACTCTCCACAGTGTAGGGATAGAGGGACCATACCACAATATCATTAAAGCCATATACCAAAGGCCCACAACAAATATCATTCTCAATGGGGAAAAACTGAGAGCTTTTCCCCTAAGGTCAGGAACAAAGCAGGGATGTTCACTCTCACCACTGCTATTCAACATAATACTAGAAGTCCTAACCTCAGCAATCGACAACAAAAAGAAAGAGAAGGCATCTGAAATGGCAAAGAAGTCAAACTCTCAATCTTTGCAGATGACTTGATACTCTATGTGGAAAATCCAAAAGACTCCACCCCAAAATTCTAGAACTCATGTAAGGATTCAACAAAGTGACAGGATATAAAATCGATGCACAGAAATCAGTTGCATATCTATACACTAACAATGAGACAGAAGAAAGAGAAATTAAGGAGTCAATCCCATTTACAATTGCACCCAAAATGGTAAGATACCTAGGAATAAACCTCAGCAAAGAGGTAAAGGGTCTGTATTCAGAAAACTATAGAACACTCATGAAAGAAATTGAGGAAGACACAAAGAAATGGAAAAACATCCCATGCTCATGGATTGGAAGAACAAATAATGTTAAAACATCTATGCTACCTAGACCAATCTACACATTCAGCAATCCCTATGAATATGCCATTCACTTTTTTCCCAGAGCTGGAACAAATAATCCTAAAATCTGTATGGAACCAAAAAAGACCCCAAATAGCCAAAGGAATTCTGAAAAAGTAAACCAAAATTGATGGCATTGCAACTCTGGACGTCAAGCTAAATTACAAAGCTGTGATTATCAAGGCAGTGCAGTACTGGCACAAAAACAGACACATAGATCAATGGAATAGATTGGAGAACCCAAAAATGGGCCCTCAGCTTTGTGGTAATCTAATCTTCCACAAAACAGGCAAGAATATCCACCAGAAAAAAGACAATCTCTTTAACAAATGGTGTTGGGAAAATTGGGCATCCACATGCAGAAGAATGAAACCGGACCATTTCCTTACACATACACAAAAATACACTCAAAATGGATGAAAGACCTAGATGTGAGACAGGAATCCATCAGAATCCTAGAGGAGAACATAGGCAGCAACCTCTGTGACCTCAGCCACACCAACTTCTTGCTAGACACGTCTCCAAAGACAAGAGAAACAAGGGCAAAAATGAACTATTGGGACTTCATTAAGATAAAAAGCTTTTGCACTGCAAGGAAAACGGTTGACAAAACCAGAAGACAACCTACAGAATGGGAGAAGATATTTGCATATGACTCTTCAGACAAAGGGCTAGTCTCCAAGTCTATAAATAACTTACCAAACTGAACACGAAAAGAACAAAATAATCCAGTCAAGAAATGGGCAGAAGACATGAACAGACATTTCTCCAAAGAAGATATCCAAATGCCCAACAGACACATGAAAAAAGGCTCAGCATCACTCGGCATCAAGGAAATACAATCAAAACCACAATGAGATACCGCCTTACACCAGTCAGAATGGCTAAAATTAACAAGTCAGGGAACAACAGATGTTGGCAAGGATGCAGAGAAAGGGAAACCCTGTTACACTGTTGGTGGGATGCAAGGTGGTACAGCCACTCTGGGAAACAGTATAGATGTTCCTCAAAAAGTTGAAAATAGAGCTAGCTTATGACTCAATAATTACACTACTGGGTATTTCCCCCAAAGATACAAATGTAGTGATATGAAGAGACATCTGCACCCCAATGTTTATAGCAGCAATGTCCACAACAGCCAAACTATGGAAAGAGCCCAGATGTGCATTGACAGATGAATGGATAACGAAGATGTCATACACACACACACATACACACACACACACACACACACACACAATGGGATACTACTCAGCCATAAAAAAAATGAAATCTTGGCATTTGCAATGATATGGATGGAACTAGAGGGTATTATGCTAAGCGAAAAAAGGCAGTCAGAGAAAGACAATTATCATATGATCTCACTGATATGTGGAATTTAAGAAACAAAACAGAGGATCATAGGGGAAGAGAGGAAAAAATAAAAGAAGATGAAACCAGAGAGGGAGAGAAACCATAAGAGACTCTTAATCATAGGAAACAAACTGAGGGGTTCTGGAGGGGAGGAAGGTGGGGGGATAGGGTAACTAGGTGATGGACATTAATGAGGGCAGATGATTTAATGGACACTGAGTGTTATATTAGACTAATGAATTTCTGACCTCTACCTCTGAAACCAATGATACATTATATGTTAATTAATTTAAATTGAAAAAAATGGAAAAAAATAAAATATATTTAAAAAAATAAATAATGACTGTTGGAAGTAGCTAGGGATAGGATCCCAAAGTAGAACTGGTGATATTAGCATTCGATCAACCCTCTTTTATGACCGGAGGGAGAGATAAATGGTTGAGTAAAGATAAGAACAGGGATGCAAGTTTGTTGGCATTTAAAGGTACCATGTATGAAACTACACTACTTGTATTTTCTTCCAAGCCAGCACCTTCTACTCTCTCTTTATCTCAGTCGAGGGCACCTCCATTCTTCCAGTGTTTGAGACCAAACATCTCAGTGTCATTTCTGACTCCCGTCTTTATCCCCACATTCAGTCTCTCAGTACATTCTGTGGGCTCCATCATTCACATCTATCCAGAATTAAAAGACTTTTCACCCTTCCGCTGCCCCTTTTGAGGTCAACTACTTTCCTTTCTTGCCTGAATTGTTCCAATTTTCTACTTAGGCTATATTACCTAAGAAAATAATCTAATACATGGAAAAGCATTATCCAGAAATAACAATTATGTTTCAAAGGGCATAAACATACCTCTCTAAATTACATATATATTTAGTTACTTTCTAAAATAGAAGTACCAATTTGTAAGTAACTGCCAGGGTTATTGATGCATTTTATAATGATAAAGAAAAGGGAAGTGTTTACATTTATATTTATTTGATTACCATGACCTCACAGCTTCCCAAAATGTGATGCTTCTGTAACTCTGGCCCCACCTGTTATGACTTCTATCTTCCTCAGTCTTCTGTACCTACATTGCCCTCCACTAAGCTTCCATCAGGAAGGTCATAGTATTAGTTCATGGAATCTAAATATATCTTTCATGAGCAAATTTGGAAAAGGATCAAGACTTTCCTAGGTCTTTGGGAGAATTTAGAGCATCAGATACAAAACTGCTACAAGGTAACCTCACTCTCTCTCTACAGAATGTCTTTATTTTCTTTCACTTTAGACCAACTATGCTCACATATCCTAGCAACCATCACTGACTACAGCTTCCAAACGTCACACATATAGTCTTTTACCTAAATGGATACAGAATAATTTATAGAAGGAAAGGACATTAAAACACAAATGGAATTGAATATTGGTAGGATTTAGAAATAATCTGGTTATGGCTGTGTCATAGACACATTCATTAAATAAGAGAAAATGGGAAAAAATAAAATATAAAATATACCAAAATAAAATATACCCAAAATAAAATATACCTATGTTTTTGTATTCAAGTTTTTATGCTTACCATTATAATAGTTTTACAGGCTATTGCTTAGTTTTACAATCATAATTTCAAATAGCTGCATAATACTTAATCTAGTGTTTATATTGTTTTTTGTGGAATAATTGTTCTATTATTGGACGTTTGGTCTGTAGTAATGCAGCCAGTATAAATTATGTTGCTATAACCATCTTTACATGCATTGGATTACTAGAAAAGATTATCAAGCATTCATTGAATGAAGTAAAATATAGCCAAAAATAATTGTTTCAAATACTTTTAAATGTTGTGCAATTTTCACTTCTTTTTGTTTCACAAGCATTTAGTTGTTATTGGAAAATAATGCTGTTAGGTGTTGAGACAATGTTTGTTTCCTTATCTCCCTGTAGCCAGCTCTGACTTTAAAGGTGATAGATTTCATTCAGGGAACAAATTATGGAAACATAAAGGAATTCTGACACATAACTGATGAATCCTGTTTTTCCTATGTTGGACAAAATGATTTATAGTGTCAAAAGACATCAGTAAGCAGATGGATTTGAAAGCTGCTGAAATTTATAAATAATTTGACTGTATATTAGATTTTATGGTTGCATCCACACACACTGAAAAATGGAGTGTCTAAGAAAAAAACGCTTGAAACTACAGAAGCAATAGTCTAAGATTTCTCCCAATGTTGTTTCTGATGAGGGTGGGGGGCATTTGTTCAAAGGACAGTGAGATGGGGCTGCCAACTCCGTTCGCATAACTGATTGCAATTTTTATCTAATGGTCTGTGGAATCTCATTCCATAGGATTGAGTTGAATTCCATGTCTGATACCTAAAGATTGCAGACTAGGAGTGTACTATTTACCTTTCTAAACTTGAACTTTCTCATTTGTAAATTAGGGGAAATTCCCTTTTCCATGTTTGATACTCAAAATATTAATGATTGGTACAACAGAGGCACTGAGCACCCAGAAAGGATGCTGGTTATAACGCAGTGCAGGTAACTGGAGCCTCAGCTGGGCCAGGCATTTCCTCTTTTTTGTGGATTTCAGGGAGCTCTGGGGAGTGCTAACAGGAAAAGCACATTGGGGATGGCTGCGCAGGGAAGGACAGGACACTAGGCAAGCAGTTACTTCCTATTTGTAATGGAGGCATTTCAATATTTTAACAAAGAATCGCTCTGCTCTACTGTGTATGGCTGGTCATCAATCCTATTTCAAAACGGAAGATTTCATAATTTGCCAGATTGAATGAGCAAATACATTTGAAACATTTTGCATGGTGTTTGCACCATGCTAAGAAGTTGATAAATAATAATAGCAGCATTGGCAAATTTAATAAATCACGTTGTCATAATTCACATGAAAGAGACTATAATGAAATAAAAGCTTTGGAGTATAGGGGGAAATATATAAAGGGATGCTGCAGAAAGATTTCTAGAAACAACCTTTTTTTTGCTTTTTCCACAACAAGTTCTTGAGGAAGTGCAGTCCATCCACAAGCAATTAGATTCAAGTGGGGCTGCCAACCATGTGGCCTTGTCCGCTGTACCCCAGAGATGGCACAGGATCTAAACCAGGCCAAATACGCTTGCAGAAACTTAACCCTTAAATGAAGTGACACAGAACGCTGTTGAATTACTCAATTTTACAAAAATGTCACTCTCCTTCTATTAATCAATACATTTGAAACGAGGTCCAATAAAAGTCTCAATATGCTGTGACATCTAATTTATCAAGTGCATTTAAAGTTAATATTAAAAACCAAGGTTTAAATATGCTTTGATAATTCTAGAGGAAAGGGGAAAATACAAAAATAATGAACTTGCATTCCCAAACACTAAGATCTTTGAAGCTGTATGATTCAGGGCAATGTAGTGGCATTTGCAAAGTGATAGTTCTACGCAGACAGACACAGATTCTAGAGACAGAGCTCAAGCATTTATGGTCACTTCAAATCTGCTAGACATAGCCTTGGGGAATAGACAGACTACCGTTTACTTAATATATAGCCTTTAGATAAATGTGCTTTTGCCTCTGCAATAATAACATAATTAAGTGATATTACATCCCGAGATAAATTCTACATGGATTAAACCCATACACACTCATTTATACACGTATTTCAAAAATTATAGCACATCTTTAAGATACCAGAACAGGGAAGGACTTTTTAAGACAAGAGTGGGGACACCGTTGAGTGTAGCAGACTCGGAGCACCCAGTGTGCCCTGTTGCAAGGGACACATGAAATGATCACTGGGCCAGGTCAGGGCTGCGAAGGTGATGACGGACTGGATATTCTGGACACGTCCTCACATCCGCGCTGGTGACCAACCATGAAACCATCAAAATCAGGAAGCGGGGCCTCTTCCTCCTGAACTGTCCCTCCAGCGCCCTCTACTGGGAAAGCTTAACATCGTGCTCTACCATTTCCTCTGCAGAACCCCGTCTGCAGTAAGAGCTTTCACGATGAAGGAAAAATGCCTAAAAGGACTGTGAGTAGTTTTGGAGGGGTAAGTTAGGAACCGAGAGACAAGAAACGAATAACTGGAATAGTGTTTAATTAGCTCCCATGTCTGAGTGTTGGTGTTTTCGGCTGGGCTCAGTGTGGCGTTTTTTTTGTTTTTGTTTTCCTGGTCTGACGTGGGCTTGCTTTTTTATCTGTGGTTTGGCTAGTTTGGGGATGATCCCAGATGGCACTGAGCGTGGTGTGTCTGGTTGTCTCCATGTGATTCATTTTCCAACGGGTTCAGTAAGGTCTGTTTTCACGGTGATCATAGAGAACAAGGAAAATAGCCGATACACGCAGAGTATTTGAGTTGAGTTTGGAAACGGGCACGCCATTGCTTGTAAAGCATTCTGTTAACCAAAGCAAAGCCACGAAGCCAGCCCAGATTCAAGGGACAGGGGAGTAGACTACACAATTCCAGATAAGAACTGCAAAGCAGCAAAAAACAAACAAACAAGCAAACATGGAAATAGGAAGTGTAGAGTAATTTGGTCCATCGATGCAATCAATCACCACACCGTTATTGCTTCCCTGTGCATATCTACACATTCCGTTGTCTGAAGTCTGCATGTTCTGCTGCTTGCACTGTTCTTCCTATTATTGTGTTCCTCTTCGTCTGCCTGGCTACCATTGCTCTTGCAAAAATATTTTTGGTGTTTTCGTGAAGCCTGGGGGTCATTGCCGTTCTCCAGTGGTGGCTCTGCTGTGTTTGCTTCTGCTAGGTGCCTGGGGACAACGCCATTTGGAGACCACCATGAAGTGAGGTCATGACTTGATGTTTGCAGACCCACCCAGATACTCATGCAATACTCACGAAGGGTGGTCTGGAGATTCAATTTCTCAGGGACAGTAATTGTTCTTCTCATTTTCTCTTTCTTCCCTTGCTTTGCTCAGCATGGCAGCAACCTTATCTACCATAGTCTGGACTAATAGGATCGTTGCATTCAGGTTTGCCTTTATGCTGAGGGTGAGGCCTTTTGGAATCTCAGTGAAGCTGTTTCCTATGGTTTTTGCTTATTGTGTATTGCACAGTTTCAGGGGACACAATTTACCCTGAAGTGTACTGGAATGTCCTCCATGAAACCATCATAATCAAGAAGCAGACCCCTTCCATCCTGAAGTTTTGCCCTGTGCAACCTGTGTAGTTACAGCTGATGGATTGCTCTCCACTTAATATGGGAAGAGAGGTTTTGAGATTGTCCTGTTGAATAGTCATTGTACCTGGAATTCTGTTCTCATGACCCCAGTAAAACACACAATTCTCAGTTCAAGCATGTGACATGCTTAGACCCCCTTTATGTATCTTTGATATTCCAATAGTTTGGTTACCTCCCTGGGTTCTCCAAAATTCAGCCTGGCAGTTTTTCATTATCTTTTTACCTCTTCCAAGACTTTATGGTGATTAACAAATGTTTTATCTATATGTTTATAGTATTTAGTGGAAGAGTCAATTCATATAATCTCACCTAGAGCCCTTTGCTCTATGTTTTTAAAAGATCATTCTTGACATCTGTGTAAGATGAGAGACCAAGGATGAACACAGGGAGAAGAGTAGAGCCTTTTGCAATAAATTAAGTAATGGTCTGGACCAAGGTAGCCAGAATACAGTGGTGAGAAGTGATTTCACTCGGAGACAACTTCAGCAAAATGCTTCTGTGACTTCTCCTGTCCTAGTGAGTATCTGCAAGATGCCTTTTATACCTTCAAGGTTACCGAGCAGGGCTGCAGTCTGATCCATGCCACTGGATAAAAGATAAATTCCTTGTGGTGTACTCAGGCATATCTGAATACAAATTGCCTTCAATATCAAGTGTGATTAACGTTGTGTCTATATGTTTTAGAGTGTTATTTACAGGGTGAGAAATGATGGATGAAATAATGCATTTTATTCCATCATGTGAAATCATCAGAGTAGTAATGTAATCAGTCTAATTTGATTGGCAAAGATGTAAAGTTATAAGTAAATCAGTTCAGCGGGTTTGGTTTTCCTTTTTTTTTTCCTTCCTGAAAATTATGCATTGAAATAATATGCTCTCCTTTTCACTCTAAATATTAATAATTATGGCTCATCTTTATTATTTACTTTATATCTATATACACGTGTGTTTGTCCTACTCTCAGATAGGGATCTCTGATTATGGCTTCTATCACTGCAGCCCCTGATAGCTTCCCAAGCCATACCCTTGCTTACCTGGTGTGCCCACTCCAGTTCCAGAAGCTGAAGCTGATTGATAGCTACTGTTAACACATTATGTTAAATAGTTTCATTAGCAGGGGGCACAGATAATTCTGCACAGCTGCAACTAAAGCATAGCCAGTTTTGTACTTTGCCTTTCACCTTTTGTTGTATTGAGTCATTTGAATTATTCTATCATAAGCATGTTTTGAGGGTGCCGTATCATCTTTATCAAATGAGATAAAAGAAAACCATTGCATAGAGCTAATGTACCAATTACTTCTAATTCGGGTAACAAGAAATGTAGTCTGTGAGCAACCTGAGTGATTTCATACCTAATTTAGGCCGGACAGGACACAGTCTCCTAATTTCCTGTAAGTAGCCTTGCTTTTGGGTCAAACCACAGGGACCTGGCCTCAGAGATTGAGGGTCCATAGAAGGGTCCCATGCCATCTCAGCCTACTGATAGCCAATGGTATGGCTGGACCCACCTTCATGGTTCTTAGGATTGCAAGACTTCCTCAACAAAGCCATTAAGAAACTTAAAAAAGATAAGGTTTTATTACTTACAAGTCTGGAAATCACACGGCACACTCGGGGTCACACAGCGCAGTGGCTGAGAGGGAGGGAGAGAGAGGGCGTAGGCCTGGGGTTCTGCTTTTATTGGGGTCAAGGGTGGGGGTGTAGGGTTTTGTGGGCTGAGAATTTTACACTGTTAGAAAAGAAACAACAAGCCCCGGGTGGAGTCCTTTGCCTCCTAGGACAGCAAACCAAGACTTAATTAAGGTTTCAACCTCTTTCAGGCTGAAATGTTGGGATCAGCACTGGTGACATAATATGCATGATAAAAAGAATAATAATAAACCATCAAACAAACAAAAAAAACTACCACATTGTTCTCTTCCCCCTCCCAAAGAAGATGTCTTGAACTTTAACAATCCTTTCTTACCTTTTACTCATAACTTCTTGCCCCAGTGCTGCTGCCTGTAAAAACTTTCCATTCTGTACAGCTCCTGAGAGCGTCTCTTTACTCTCTGGATGGGGTGCTGCCCAGTTCATGAATCATTGAATAAAGCCAACTAGGTCTTCAAACTTACTCAGTTGAATTTTGCTTTTTAAACAAAATACAAGAGCAGGAGTTTAAAGTGTGGGAAAAGAATAAACACTTGTGGTCTGTTATTGATATCAACCAAGATCTCTAAAATAAGGGAGACTGATGGGAGCAGATGGCCTGGCTCTTTTCTAGCCTTTGGATGCAATTTATTTATTCCAGGTCACCATCTATGAAGTGGCTGCCTCTTTGAAATGGATGTCTTGGCAATCAAAGCTTAAATCAGACACTGGCATTACAAAAACAAAACAAAACAAAAAAAACAAAACAAAAAAACAAAACCTCTCAGAGCTTACACTATGAGAAGGTATTAAAAAAAAAAATCTCAGTAAAGACAGCTATGAACCAAAAGAGGCTTGATTAACAACCTTTAAAGGTCTATCTCACCAACTTGGAAATATTCTATCCTTATTTTTGTCTTAATTTTTAAAAGTGTAAATATATTCTAAAATCTTGAAGTCCACTTGAGAATGACTCACTATTTTAAACTACGTACTAGTAAGAGTGGTTTAAAATACATTTTCTCCCATTGCATTTGGGAATTTAGACATAATATCCAAGGGCTAACGAGGTTATGTATTGAAGAACCCCTTAACCTAGCCTGTGATCTGGTCCTGCTTCTTCTGATGGCTCTGTTGGGCCACAGAGCAGATGGCCACGTTTCCCTGGTGACTGTCCCATCTGTTTGCGTGAACTAAATTCCCAGCTGAGAGCAATTAGAAGCCATATTAATACCCTGGCAGGGACTGTTACGACCAGTTGGGTGGTCTGCTGGCTGGATGTGAACAATCTCGCCATCAGTTAGGCTCACAAGCCAGACATTCCCAAACAAGCCAGAGGCAGTCAGGAAATTATGGCTTTAAATGGTGTTGAAAAGTGTTTGCTTTCACTTAAAAAAGTGAATTTGGGTAGAATAAAGAGAGGTTTCCTAGAAACAGCAGGGAACGGTGCTCATTCACCTTCCCTTTTTCTTATTCCATCCCCCTTCAACTCCATCATGGGTTTTTCTAGAAAATACGAGTTTTTCTTCCAGAAGCTAATTGTATTAAAATGTTGATGGGTGATAGAGAGGAAGCTACAAGCAACTAACTCCATAAACCTTTGGTGGGATATTATGCAGGCCGCACGATCGTATTCATTTATTTCAAATAATATGTCCTGTCAGGAGGCCTGGATATCAACCTTGATTTGACTTGATTATTCAGAGGAATTCAGGGGAATTCAGCTTGCTATCCTACATGTATATTGACTTTTACTGTTTGAAAGTGCTCACCTTACAATGCCTCATTTAATCTTCACAAAGATTATTTTCTCCTTGTTTTCTATGGTAGAATTAATGGAGATGAGGGTAATGCGGACCAGAGAATGTAAAGGGACATCAGCATGGTTATAATGCTTGTTGTTTTTACTTCATCAGGGGCTCCGACCCAGCTTCCTAGTTTTTTTGCAGTCAGAGTTGCTGGATCCGTACAAATCATGCTGCATGGGTATGGGAGTAACTCACATTCTGGGGTGGTAGTCCCCCAAAACACGCATTCAGGGACAATTTTTCCAAACAATTCATTCAAGGTCTTATACAGCATCCAAACCAGATGCTTTCTCAAAAGTGTCTGCAGATCTCTCCTTGTCCAGACCTTTGGGGGTCCATCTTGCAAATCCTGTATGAGCAATATCACCAAGTTTGCCCATTATAACAAGATGACCCCTTGCTCAGTCAAAATGCAATAGAAGACAGACTCATTACAAGATCATTTTGCAAACTGACTCTTATCTCTCATGCCAGTATACGCCCTCTCTACATTAACTTGTACGAAAATGAACATACCCATTAAATCTGGTGATATATGATGACTCCATCTTCTTCATTTTATTTTAGGCTACGTTAAAAAAAAATAGTTCGTGCACATGCATGTAATGTCCAACAGTATACAGAAAACAAATAATGAAGAGCAAGATCCCCTCTTCCAAACTACCACATTCCCAGTGTGTATCTCAAAATAATGAGTATGCTATTTTAATTATTAATATTTGATGATTTCTATTAAATTTTTATTGTGATAGATGACTATTTCTCTTATGTATGTCATCTTACTTTCTTGTATCCCTTCCTCCTCCTCCTAATATTGCAATATATTCACTTCCTCTCTGGTTAACTCTGCAAATTCAAACAATGTGCTTATGCCTACCATTCTATCCTGACTACAGTACATGATAACCCCCGACTTTCCATATTCCAGATGAGGACATTAGCTCTGCCACATCTCTTTGAATCTCCCAACCTTAGGACTTTCATTTTCCATCTTTAGCAGCATATTTCCATTCTAATTTGCAGTCACAGATAAGTTTTCCACAGTTTATTTACATATTGGTTCTGAAAGTGGGAAACAAATATAAAGCCTAGCTTAGACACTGAAATTTCAAGTAATTTTTTTTTTTTTTTGGACTGCAAAGCCAAATCTCGTAGGACATTTGTAGGTTGCTGGTGCACAGGAAAAAAAAAAAATTTACCTCCAGAACCATCTTCATTACTATAAAAAGAATAAAAAATATATAATGTGTTCAGGAAATTCACAAAAGGAAAATCCAAGGGACCAATCAACATATGAAAACATACCCAACCTAAATAATAAACAGGACGTTCGAATTAAAACAACTGAATGCCATTATACACCGTGTTACATCTTCAGACTGGCAAAAGTTAAAAATAATATCATACAAAAACAATATGTAGGGAAATAGAAACTCATTCATGGTTGATGGAAGTCTAATTAGAACTGCTTTGGGAACGATTTGGCACTAGCTAGGTGAACATATGTATTTCTTATATCATGGTGATTTCTCACCTTCATCATTAACCAAGGGAAGCTCTTACATATTTGCTCAAGAAAGCCTGCAAAGTGATGTTCATTGCAACATTGTTTGTAAAAATATTTTTTTAAATGAAAACTCCTAAATATGCATGAAAGTGAGTATTAGTAAATAAAATAGTGAGAGAATAGTAAATATAAATTAAAAAGAGAGCATTAGGTATTTTATTCCCTTGATGTTATCAATGAAAGGACTCCACAACTAAAGTTGAATTAAAAAAAAAAATCAAGGGGTTCCTGGGTGGCTTAGTCATTTAAGCCTCCAACTCTTGACTTTGGCTCAGGTCATGATCTCCAGGTTGAGAGTTCAAGCACTGCCTTGGTTCTGCACTGAGCATGAAACCTGCTTGATTCTCTCTCTCCCTCTCTGTTTTCACCCCCACTGCCACCTCCACTCACACTCTTTTTCTCTCTCTCAAAAGAAAAAAAAAAACAACCCAAATTGTTGAATAATATGTTTATTTTTTTATTTTTTATTTTTTTAGACTGCAGTTTTTATCAGTTTTAATAAAAATATTCGATTTTGATTGCATATAATCAAATATATTCTTTTGTATATTGGTTAAACTAAACTTGGTGGGCCACCTGATAAAATAATCCTAATTGAATGCTAAAATGGTAGCAAATCCCCAATTCACTGAAAATACCAATATGAGCCACTTTTTCCATCAACAGTTTTGGCATTCAATATGTGACTATTTTTCGAAAATTTAAGCACATTTAGTATTATCTTGCCAATTCCGCAAATGACATGTCAACCTTAATTTACATTTTTTTAATTAAATGTTTTTTTATTATATTCTTTTAGTCACCATACAGTACATCCCTGGTTTTTGATGTAAAGTTCGATGATTCATTAGTTGCGTATAACACCCAGTGCACCATGCAATACGTGCCCTCCTTACTATACCCATCACCAGCCTATCCCATTCCCCCACCCCCCTCCCCTCTGAAGCCCTCAGTTTGTTCCTCAGAGTCCATAGTCTTTCATGCTTCATTCCCCCTTCTGATTACCCCCCTTTCTTTATCCCTTTCTTCCCCTACCGATCTTCCTAGTTCTTATGTTCCATAGATGAGAGAAATCATATGATAATAATATGTTTAAAGGGGAGCTGACATTTACTGAGTGGTCAATATGTGAGTTGGAAGTATGATTGCCCCACTTCACAGATGAGAAAAACAAGGTCAGAGAACAAGAAACATTTTCAAGTCCCCACAGCTGGGATAAGAATGAGTCCTGATACACGCTCTTCCAGTATTGTGCAAAGAACACCGAGTTGGTCCTGGGTGTATGTGTGGACGTATGTGTGTGCAGATGAACACGTAAATTGGAAAATTTTAATGAACACCCTTGGGTAAGGAAGAGGAAAATAGGCCTGGAGCTGATCAAGAGGGACTATAACGCAAACTGTAATATTGTAGTTGATCTTTATTTTTTTTAAAGATTTATTTATTTACTTGAGAGAGAGAGAGTGTGTGCAAGTGGGGACAGGCAGAGGGGGAGAGAGAGAATCTCAAGCAGACCCCTTGATAAGTGTGGAGCCTATACATAGGGCTCAGTCTCATGACCCTGAGATTGTGAGCTGAGCTGAAAGCAAGAGTCGAATGCTCAACTGACTGAGCCACCCAGGCGCCCCTGCAGTTGGTCTTTTTAAAAAGTAAAATAAAAAGAAAATGTCATGGAATACAAACACTAGATGACAAACATAATTTTAAAAAATGTATTCAATGTACCTCCTTAAATAATTAGCACAATTAGTACCCTTACATACACACAAGGTGCAAATAACATAAAATACATATCAGCTTTTTTCTTTTCTATAGGTGAATGACACAAATTGTCAATACAGTAGCTAATTAACATTCTAGATTTTATAAATGTTTATAGCCAAGAGCTGGCATTGACCTTTATTTCCTTAGGCTGGTTTAATGATAAATGCAGATTTGAAAAACATCAACATATTGCCAGTTGAGCTAAACAAAAGGCATTTGTTTCTCTCGAATGGATATAAACAAGAGGAACTCTTAATTTTTCTGTATGCAAATGCATGCATTACGAAAAATAAAATACCCCCCCATGCACACAGCTAGCACATCGTGAGACTCACTCACACATCTGTTACGGTGATTTAAATCAAGCCACTGCAATATTCCTGTTGTTTTTTAATATGCTGTGAGCAGTTTTCTCAGTAAGATCAAGTTGGAGCAGCTGGTTATATCTGAGGAATTCAACCTATCCAATTTAACATTTACTGAGCACTGTCCTCCCTGTGGTTGGAGAATCAAAGATGAATAAGGCATGACCCTTATATTTTTGGAGCTCAGAATCAATTAGAGGACTCTTCTAAGCACATACATAATTATAAGTTAGCCTATTGTGGTAACAAAAGTGTTATTAAATTGCTCTGGGACTGCAGGAGAGAAAGCAAGTTCTTCTAACTAGGAAGATTGAAGAAGGACTTGCAGATGTTCCATTGGAAGTACTTCCTCTTTGAAGGACACATATTATCAGAGGGATAGAGAAAGAGAGAACTTTCCAGACAGAAGGAATCTCTATATAAAGATTTTTATTGCAATGTAATCCACATTGTGATTAGTAATTAATACGAGCAGTTTAGTAACCACATTGCACCACATATTTTGCAAACCTTACTTATTAGCATGCCTGTAATCACTGGATGACATTTATTGAGTGATTGCTAAATGCCATTAACTTTATATATCTTAGTTAATTTAATCTCCAAATGAACACTACCAGGTATATGTTACTATGTCTATTTAATGAAAGAGAGCAGTGTGGTTCAAAAATAGTAAACACCAGCCAAAAGTGACAGGTCTAGTTTTCAAAACCAGCTCTGCTGATTTGAACACTGTGCTCTCTGAATACCAATTCTCCCATTTGAATGAGGAAACTGGTAAGTGGCAGAGCTGACGTTCCTACTCACAGACAGCCTGGTTCCAAGGAACTTGTTCTTTGCCACTTGCCGCAGGACCCCACCATGTCGGTAAGAACATAGTTTTGAGCTGGCAGATTGCAAGTCCTTCAAGTAGGATATTCCCATAGCAATAATTTCCAAATTCCCAACCTACTTAATAAATAAGTAAATAGAGCGCCCCATCTACCTTGGGAATTTCCACATGAACGTCCTACTGATACCTTAACATTTATTCTTCTCAAGCTTGTGTTGCTCAATTTTTTCTCATGATGCGTAAAGGCTGCCATCACTCACGATGTCACATAGACTAGAACCTGGAAGCCATTCCTGACTTTCCATTCGTCATTATCCATATTCATTTGCTGCCCAGATGGTTCTGATTTTGTTTCCTACCCATGTGTTGAATCATCTCCCTCTGTTCCATTTCCACCAATGAGTCTAATGAAGCCCGTATCATTGCTTGTCTCTGACCTCCTTATAGTAAGACCTCCACCACTCAGCATTTCTTCAGGCATCCACCACCTACACATGGGCCAGAGGTAGCTTGCTAAGACAATTACCGTATGGATTCACTCATATGTGGAACATAAGGAGTAGCGTGGAGGACCACAGCGGGAAGGGAGGGAAAATTGAATGGGAAGAAATCAGAGAGGAAGACAAACCATGAGAGACTCTGGACTCTGGGAACCAAACTGAGGATTAAAGGGAGGGGGGTTGGGGGAAAGAGTAACTGGGTGATGGGTATCACGTGTTGTGATGAGCACTGGGTGTTATATGCAATTAATGAATCATTGAGCACTACATCAAAAACTAATGATGTTCTATATGCTGGCTAATTGAACATAATCATAAAAAGAAATCAAATAAAAAAAATGAATAAAACATAAAAAAATGTTAATTCTAAAAAAAAAATAAAGCAACCTGGTTCTCACTTTTATGGCTAAACCCTTGAATCCTTATTACATCATGAAAAACCCTTTATGGCCAGTTGTTGGGCTACCTTACAGCTTGAGGATTAAGTGTCCAGATTCTAGAATCAAGCCTCAAGTGCTCCAACCCTGCATTGATGCTTGTTGGCTGTGTGACCTTGGGTAATTTATTTGGCTGCTTAATTTCTGTTTTCTCATCTCTGAAATGACAATAATGGTATATACCTCATAGAATTGTTGCATGGATCAAATGAGTTAACACACAAAGACTGTTTAGATGGGTGCCAGCAATTAGTACTGTTTGCTGTCGTTAATAGTTTATCCCACGTGCACATCTGTGTGCTGGGGATCCACCACACTTCTGACTGCTGAGGCCCAAGCATAGAACACTGTGTCCCTGGCATGATTTTTCTTTTTCTATCTGGCAAACTTGTCTTATTCTGTAGTGAGCCGGATCCCATATCCCATATGCACGATGCCTTCCATGTCTCCCCTCACAAAGGGGAGTGTTCCCATAGCTGTGTGTTGAGACTGTGATTGTAGCATTTATAACACTGCTGCAAGCCTCTGTTTATGCATTAGCAGACCACCTCAAGAGCTGAACTTGGGTTTTATGTTGCTGTTTCCTAGCAGCAAACACAAGGCTGAGAGAGGAGGGACGTGATCATAACTGAGAGAAGAGAACCCCCACATTAGGAGAAATGTCTGAATGGAAGGGGAGAAGCTAGAGGCAGGATACTGGTTGGGTTTGTCACGGACCCAACAATGGCTGTTAGAGAGGATGGCGGTGAAACAGTCCATCTAAGGGACTTAGGGAGCTGAACTGAAAATACCTAATATCTAGTGAGGGGACCATAGTGAACCACTATGTCAAATGTAATGCATGAGTAGGGATAACTTGTTTTCCTGCTATTGTCAATCTTCTTTTCCTCTCTTCATTGTCCTTCTCCTCCTCCACCTTTCCTTCACCCTCAAGCTCCTCCTCTTTCTTCTTCTTCATTGATCCATAGGTCCACTTACGCTGATCTCTATTTATGCAAAGTATTTAGAGTACATTCGAATGGCAACACTTCAATGATGACTTTGGTATAAAATATAGTATAAGATATTGAAGAGAGGGTGAGGCAAAATCCCTGAGTGCGTGTCCTAAGGCTAATCAATGTTTATTAGTTGTGTGACATTGGTCTATACAACCACTATAAGAGGTTGTATAATTGGTATCATAAGATCCAAATAATGAACAAGTGCAAATCTGTTTGAAAATTATAAGGAGCTCTACAAATGGGAGGTATCACTTTTCTTATTACCACAGTGTTAATGGGTTCTACATAATGAACTCAATATTGTCTTGCTTCTAGGGACTGTGGTTCTTATGGGGAGATTGCATTTATTTAATCTGGTTCAAGTTTCTAGGATATGAGTCACCCCTCAACAATATTTGCCCAAATTTAGTCGCATGATTTGTTACAAAGTTCTTTGTATGAAGCATAACCACGGAATGTACTTGTATTTGAAGGAAGTGTATCACCTTTTAAAATTTCAGTAAGAAAATAAAATAGCCAGGGTCATTCTTTACATTACTTTTTGGCTATCTTCTAACAGACTAAAAAAGTCAATAGCCTTGTCTAATCAAATTAAACCTTGACCTTTACCCCAACCCTTGCTTCCCTGGGTAGAGGGCAAACAATATTCTTTAAATAGTGCCTGAAGATCTAAGGGCAGGGAAGACTGACAATAAAATGTTTTTGATGTTATTTTTTGACACATTGTTAAAAATACACTTCCTTCACATCCTGTGTCTGAAACTTTTCATCATCTCTCCCAATCTAAGATAGCACGTGGTGACCTTCTATTAAATACCACTAGATGATTAATTAAGACAAGGCATCAGGTCTACAGTAGCCTGTGGCAAAATAATTGCAAAGTAACTTTAAAAAGCATCTCCCGCTAAGCTAACATATACAGATTTTTTTTAAAGATTTTATTTATTTATTTGACAGAGACAGCCAGCGAGAGAGGGAACACAAGCAGGGGGAGAAGGAGAGGAAGAAGCAGGCTCCTAGCAGAGGAGCCTGATGTGGGTCTCGATCCGAGAACTCTGGGATCACGCCCTGAGCGGAAGGCAGACGCTTAACGACTGAGCCACCTAGGCGCCCCAACACAGATTTTTTTTTTTAAAGGTGACATATCCAGCAATTACTTGATGATGTTTCAAACTCCTAACGTACAAAAAACACTTTTGAAATCTATGTACCAACATCTAAAGACAATCGCAGCAATATTGTAATTATTACTACGGTTCTGAGCATGTCAGGAACTGCGAAGCCTCGGAGTTAGCCAGCTACCATTTCGTGGTGCCAACAGAAGACAGGAGTCTCCTTTTTCCCAGGTGAGGGATGATTTGTTACTCATGGCAACAGCAGTAGGCAGAACATCAGCTCTTTGGATCTGTTCCCTGAGACCCAGTTCCTCTAAGGTGACGTAAAGAGGCCCGAGGACACCTGCATGTGGAGTGAGCGGCATTGCAGCCGACAGATCCTCAGCTTAGGGAGAGCAATCTTTCCTAATGGGTAGAGAGCACGCCTGCTCTTTGCTCCCGATGGAAATGCTCCGCCTGTTTTTCAAAACTGCAAGCAAATGCCCTTTACTCTGGAAGAAAATAGTGTTTTTATCTTCCGAGGATGCTCACTGTACTAACACCTTTGAAAAGAAAGTCTGGGAAAAAGGACTTTTAATGCCTTACTTGCGAGACATGGAGAAACCCCACAGACCCCTGGAAAACTGCAGAACTACTATGTCCCAACAGAGAGACAGCACCCCTTGAGCTGGGAGCCTAATCTTGCCAGGAATTGAATATGGGCTCTACTAATTAGTTACTTTACGTTCCCCGCAGTTTATGTCTCCTAGCTGTCTACTTTCTCGTCTGTAATTGGGGATGATAACATCCCCTAAAATAAACTTATTTTGAAGAATAAATGGGTTAACGCTGTAAACACTGAAGAAATTCAGAACTCCCTGCTTTCCAAACATTTGCCTTATGCCACTTCGCTCTTAGGAGAGACCTACATTAGCGTAGCAATAGCTTTTCTCCTAAAAGCTGAAATCCTTTTCAGATTTCCTTCAGTTAGTGGAAATAGGTCCTGAAGTAGGTCTCTCATCAAAGTGGAGTGGCGTTACTCAAACTTTTGGAAAGGGGGGGGGGGTACTCTGCTTTACGCCATTTTAGCTTATGGGAAGTTTTATAGGAATGCTCTACGTTAGGACGATGGAGGCATCCTGTATTAACTAATATAGATAAATTATATTATAAATAAAATATTGATTAATTTTTCTTATTTTAAGGCATCATGTAAGTTTTGCAAATATATATAAAATGACGATCATAGATTATTTTTTGGAGTTACCATACTCACGCTTATTTTTTATTTAATTTTTTAACATCGGACAGCAAAAAATTACGCATTTTTATCTCTTCAATTTATTTATAACTTATGAGCTCTCTGTGTTCTTGATCTAACTTTGTTAGATATATTGCATTGTATTGGCACAGAAAGTTTGGAGATCGATGGGATTAGCCCCAAGGGATAAAGCCAGGCTTTACCCAGTTCTGTGTGTGCCTTTAACTCACACACCTTTGCCCATTAGATAAAAAATTCTTTTAGGGGATATATCTTAACCTTTGAGTCTATCGTGGCACCTTGTACGATGCTTATGTGATGGTGAAAATTCCATATTTATCTGGTGCTCTATAGTTACAAAACACTCTCTCCACTGTCTCTTTGTATAAATTCCCCTGCTTTGGTGTTGAATAAGCTAGTCTCAGAGATAGTTAAGTGCCTGGCATAATATTACAGAACTTGAAAATTGAAGAAGTGTGATTCAACCCATGTGTCCTAAATTACACTTTTCCTCAGGAGAACCTCTTCAGCCTTCCTTCTCTTATCTACTCACGGAAGCATAATGCCACTGCCTAGCACTTTGGAACAGCTTCCCTGCCCTCATGAAATGGCCTCTGGTGTAAAGGAAGATGGCTACTAGGAATCCTACAATGGGTTATCCAGTTCTGAGTTGAGAGGACTTTCCTTTCTCAAGAAAAATAAAACTGCCTTATTTTGGGCAAACTCTGCCAACAGACTGATTTGCTCCAGCAAGGCAATGTGGTGTAAAAGAGGAAGAGGATAGGTTAGTTGAACGAGAGGTCCTGGAAAACTACTCTTCTTCAAGATGAACTCATGAATCCCTGAGTTGTTCCACTGCAGTGTCCACATGGGCACCTGAGTCTTTTATGTGAGATGGGTAGTGAGAATCCAGAGAAAGGTGTGAGGAACAAGACTTGATTTTATTATCAGGGACCCCAGGTTGCTTCAATCTTGTGCCAAACAGCAGCCAACTTTTCACTCAGCAAAACAAACAAACAAAAATAAAGAACATAAAAGTGATGCTATTTTTAGATGGGTCTGTGGCATTATGTTTACATCGACTGGGTTATATTAAAGCAAATTGGCTAAGGAAACATCTTGGGATTCTGTAACACTCCAGACATCAATGGTTTGGTTAATGGGTAGCAGGATCTGATCTCCTGACAGAAGAAGAGAGTAAGGCATATATAAGATACCGACATCCTCAGCAGTAAGCATGTGATTTTGTGGCAGGAATCTTGTTCTAATAGGCGAAGTGCTAGATTTGGAAACTGAAGATGACTCCTGTGATATACTTTGATCTTGATCTTACCCAGTTCAGACAGGGACTAGGTACAGTTTAATGTACACAGGTGACCAGATTTTTTTTGGCTGCAAGACTCAGTCATGATCTCATTCATTATTTAGCCCCACGTAGAAGTAGGTAAGAGTGCTGCCCATCAGGGACATTCTCAAGGTAGTAGATCTAGAGAATGTGTCAACATGGAAAGTCCCAAGAGATCCTAAAATTGAGTAATCAAATGACAAACCTGAATGTTGGTCTCTAGAGAGCCAGTATCTTAGTTAGAAAATGAATATTAATCTTCAAATCCCAAAAAGAAGCAATTTGCGAAACAAATGGAAGAGCAATGAGTCCATAGACTGGAAGAATTGAGATGCATGGAATAAAGCTCTAGAACAAAATAAGTACAACTATTCAGAACTACCAACGCCAATGGTAAGAAAGTCTTGAAGTTTTCCCTTTATGTGGTATTTGGAATGGGAATGGGGGTCAATAGGCAGGAATGACTTTTCCCCCACATTTTATTTTTTATTTAAATTCAATTAATTAACATGTAGTGTATTAATCAGTTTCAGAGGTAGAGTTCAGTAATTCATCAGTCTCATGTAATACCCAGTGCTTATTACATCACCTGCCCTCCTTCATGCACATCACCCAATTACCCCAACCCTCAACCCCCTCCAGCAACCCTCAGTTTGCTTCCTGATTAAGAGTCTCTTATGGAATGACTTTCAGATACAAGAATTGTTATGTCTCGGGTAGCAAAATGTATTACAGATCCATCCAATTTGAAGGACGAGGCTAATGATATGTTCTTTGCTCTGGGGAAGACTGACTCATGAAATGGAAAGACTGAGGTTGCTTCTAGATGGACATCACACATGGACTCCAGACAGGTAGAGAAATCCAGGGGTGAGAGCACCTTGCCAGAAAGTAGAAAAAGGAGAGATAAAGATGATTTCTACACACAGTGAAGTCCTGAAATTCTAGCTATCATGTAATTTGTACCCAGCTCATTAAAGTCAAGCAGAGAAGATTTTGATTTTCACCTCAATGATTATTAAGGAAGTATAGAGCAACCACAATCAATTTTTCACCTCTCAGTGTCATGAGACATATTCGAAACTTGCTACTAAACAAAGGTATGGAAGGCACTCTTTAATTAGGATTTTTCCCAACACACACATGATTAGAGAACTTTATTTTCACCAACGGATATGCTTTCATTTGTTCCAGCCATTTATTAAGTCAGAAGCACCCCAGTGTTCTCAGAGTTATTAGGTAAAAAATATCCAAAGTATTCTCAGGTTCACAGGGACCCCAAAAAGCAGGAAATGATCTTAAGGGCACATTTTCCAAATTGGTTTGTTATTACGAAATACTGCTAAACCCATACAACGCAGAACATAGTTGTCTGTTTTGCCTTTATTACCTATTTAGTTCTTGTTGACACCAGGCCCATCCCAGCTAGTCCAGACCTCAGTGAGGAGATGGCAGCGTGTCATGCCTGCATAGCTCCAGTGCTGGACACAGAGTCACATAGCTGCACTCTGGTTTGATGAAACCTTGCAGGTACTAATATTTCTCTTCTCTTTCCAAGACACCATCTGGTTACCATGCTTCCATTCTCCAGTTCATATACGCAGTTAAATGCCTCCAATGGCCCCTTTCAGATCAGTTCTCCTCCTGTGCACAATGTTCAACATTGTTTGTACTTTCAGCTACTCAGTTAGATTTGGACTTTGAACAGTCTGATCTTCTCTACTGGGAACTTGCAATTAGCCTCACTGTTTTTCCACCCTCAGAGCTCCTGCTAGTTCCCTGTTCCCAGTTGCCATCCTAAAGGAAACTCGTAGGATCCTGAAAACTCAGCCCCACTCTGTTTCATAATAATTATTGACCCAAACAGAAATTATAGCAGATTATCCCAGACTTTAAGTAACAGGTATCTGGGAATATTCTTGCTGTTTGGAGCCTAGAACCTGACATATCTATGGAATAATCTTTACTATGCACCTCCTAATTTTTAGGGTCTCTCCAACCCTCACTGTGCTTTGCCCATGCAACAGGTTATAGCTTTACTCTCCCATCAGGCTGGACTAGAAGCCTGCACTGGCAGAAACTGAGTGATTCCTAGGCTTCTCTCACTCACTTCGCCTTTGCTTGACCTCCAGTTTCTCAAAGGCTTGAACTCTGATCAGAATTTCTAAGGATTGGCTGAGTGGAGTTCCAGTGGAAAATTGTCCCAAGCTCTACCATCTGGCTGCATGTGTTGTTACCACCTGCATAAGCCCATTGTCTTGCCCCCACCCCAGAGTCAACACTCAATATAAATGCCAAACCAGAGAAAGAGTGAGCTCCCCATGACCTTTGAGCACTATATTTTGAGTTGCTTTCCTTTCCTATAATGAAGGCAGGTGTTCCAAACATATTCAACATAACTACATGGCAAGGCCCCAGAGGGAGAACAATTTTTGAGGATACTAAGGAGAATCTAGCAGAAACGTAATGCCTCTTTAACAGGAGAGTTCTTTCTTAGCTCACTCAACTCAAGCCCCAGGGAGCCATGAACACAGGGCAGTAGCAGAGCAAAGGAGTCAGCTCTTAAGCTTCCCTTTTTCGCATTAGCAAACCACCTGCTGAGCTTGGAGAATGACTTCTCACAGAGCTATTTAACATGTGTTTCCTCAAAGCGGCCTCAGGTGTGGGTCATGCTTTCTAGGAACACAAAACCACTTTAAAATTTTGCAAGGAACCAGAACTTCTAGGTCACCTTAAAACAAGACCAAATGGGCACAATTTTTAGTAAAAGCCAATGTAACCACTTCAATTTTTAAAGGATAAAAATAAAATAAAAAAACAGAAATAACCAATCGCTTTATTTGTCATGAATTCTGACCTAAGGGATTTACATGCCAAAAGAGATTATTGACCTTTTTTTTAAAAAATTTTATTACATTATGTTAGTCACCATACAGTATATCCTTAATTTTTGATGTAGTGATCCATGATTCATTGTTTGCGTACAATACTCAGTGCTCCATGCAATATGTGCCCTTCTTAATACCCATCACTGGCCTAGCCCAATCCCCCAGCCCCCTCCCCTCTGAAGACCTCAGTTTGTTTCCCAGAGTCCATAGTCTCTTGTGGTTCATTCCCCCTTCTGTTTACCCCCCTTCATTCTTCCCTTCCTTCTCCTACTGATCTCCCTGCTATTCCTTATGTTCCATAAATGAGTGAAACCTTTTGAAATTAAGAGAATGATGTGTCTTCATCTATATGAAATAATGGAAAATTAATTGTGATTTATTTATGACTTTCAAGTTCTAATTCGTATGTCATGAGACAAATTTGTGTGTCAATGCAGTGATCCTTTTCCATTTGAGGTGGAAGAGAAATGGCACTTCTGGTTGCCTTGAGTAGCTGTAATCTTCAATATTAGTTCTATCTGGTAAAGGAGAGGCTTTTGGTCCTCCTGGCTTCTATCCTTGAGTCTCTATTACATTATTTTTATGGTTGTATCAATACAAGTTTAAATAGACCAAGCCTGGGAAACAATATGACCAATAGTTGAGGTGTTTGTGTATTCCAGGTGTGATTATTACCAGTTTTCTGTACTGGTAAGTCTCACCCACAGAGAAATACTGACATACAGGTGTTCAAAGGAATGGGTGATAATATTCACTGAGAACATTCAGGAACTTCAGTCAATTATAACAAACCCTCATGACAGGAAAGGACGTCTATCTACAAGGCTTTTCTATAAACACTTTTGACATGTTTTTTCTTGCTGATGATCAGAAGGCCCTTGCTTTTATTTTTCTTAATTTCACAAAGAAGTTCATTCATAGGTGTTTAGTCTTCTTGATCATACTGATAGAGGTAGTCATGGCTGAGGTTTGAGAATGGGGAAAAAAGAGAAGGGGTGAATGACAGCATCTCATAATTTATCATGGTATGAATACATGCCATCACAGAAAAATAATATAATTTTGCACTGAATAAAACAGTATAAAATTTTTATGGATATAGCTTAATAAAAAAAATCACATCACTGATGTCCCAAAATGACTAAGCTATGAAGCGAAAATTCAAAGCTGCTAATACTGGTAATAAGCTACACCGTGCTATGCCATGTAGTAAGGGTAAATAATTCTTAATCAAAGAATATAATTGTGAATTTTAACAAACAAGTTATTTCAATAGTCCCCATCAGTTGGCTACAAGTATTATTTATCTTTTTTGGACCATTTAGTTACTGTTTATTATAACCTACTCATGGTTTGGAAGGAGTTCACATCCCACTGTTTATCGGTGTTAACTTTGTAGTCCCTTGAAGTCCTCAGGGGTCTACATATGTCCTGTTCTTAAGCTTCTGGATCTCATAGATATGCACATAGTTCTTTGAACCTCATGTGAAACTTTTTCCTGAATCTTATTTGTTTTTCTGTCTACAGATCCCGGACTACCAAGTGGTTCTCAAATCTCATTTCTATTAACTTCTTTGTCATAAAATTTTTTGTCAGTCCCGAATTTGATATTATGCTTTCTCTGACTTCTTCACTGGCATTATCAAAAAAGAAAAAGAAAAAGAAAAAAAAGAAAGAAAAAAGAAAAAGAAAAAAGTAGATAAGCTTCTAAACAAATCCATGCAATGAACCTCTAGGGTCTCCCTTTTCACTGATCTTTATTCATTCACTCATTTGCTGTTTACTGATAAGCAGCTATGTCTGAAGCCTTTTGCTAGCGGCTGTTATAGAGAGTTGACAAAGACATACCCGCCACCATGGGGAGCTCATAAGTTAGTTGGAGAGAAATATATTTAAGTCAGCAAGAGAATAGAGGGTCACTACAGATGCTGTGATTACAGTACACACAGAAAACACAAACACACACGGAAACAAAGGTAAAAGAGGTCAGTTCTGGCTACAGGTATCAGTGGAGGGAGGTAAATAGGAGATTCTTGAGCTGAGTTTTGAGAGATGAACATAGCAATTAGGGTGGCATGAGATGGGTTGGAGTGGCTGATAAGGAAGATTTTATAAGCAAAGGGATCTTATGTGCAAAGTCAGAAAGCATGAACTACCACGGGATTTTTAGGCAATGGAAGCAGTCTCGTATGGCTGTTAGTATCCAAAAAAGTATAGTACCATTAACAGTGGGACTGGAAATAGAAGGTGGGAGTCAAGTTAACGAGGATCTGCTAGGCCATGCCAGGTGTTTGGATTTTAATCTGTAGGCACCAAAGAAGTGTCAAGGTGTTTCAAGGAGGAGAGCGTCACATGACTGAGTCTTGGAGAATAAGTCATAATTTATCATGTCTGGAGGGAAAGAGAATGATAAGAAACATAGATCCAATATTCAGCATCAAACAGTGAGGCTAAAAAGGCTAAAAAAACATTCTTGGTATCATTCCTCAAAACATATTTTCTCAGCTCTCCTGTGAGGCCAGGAGCAGTTCTGTCAAAAACATCTTGAAGTTTAGGTTTGCTGTATTTACAGCATTCTCTTGGCCCACTTTTTTTTTTTTTTTAATGCCAATCAACCTGGAATGAGATTCAAGTGAAATGTTGTGTTTGCAGAATTCTCAAGATTATTTCTGTTGATCACATTTCTATAACACAAAGAAAATGATAATAATCCCTACTGCTTATTGAGTACCCACTCAGTATCAAGCACCTTATAGTTACTTTTTCAGTCTGTATAACAATCCCATGAAGGAAAAAAATATTGTGAAATATTAATTTATTATTAGCTCTTAGGCAGCTGTGAAGCTGAACTGTGATGGTTCAAAAATATAACAGGGAATTAAAGCGAACACACACGAGTCTCTGCTGTAAGACTCTGTTTCTGTAAATAACACAGAGCAAAGCTCATCTATGGTGACAGAAAAGTAGGGTGGCAAGTATTTGGGGAGGTAGATGAACTGGGTGCTGGTATAGGGATATACTTAGTTTTTGAACCTTCATTAAGCTGTACACTTTTGATACCAGAACTTTGCTGGTTTCACATTACACTTCAATACAAGACTTTAAAAATCATTCTCACTAACGTGTGGAGAATGGGTTATTGCAGGGCAAGCGTGGAAGGAAGGTTAGTTACGAAGCCACTGCCATCAGGTGGGCAAGAGAGAGTAATGGCAGAAGCTAGGGACATTGAAGGGGAGGTGGTGAGAAATGGAAATACTGAGGACACAATTTGATGCTAAAGCCAACAAGACTTACTTATGAATTAGATATCGGGAGTTGATGGAAAGAGAAGAATCAAGAATGGCCAATAGGTTTTTGCCTTAAAAATCTAAGTAAATGATGGAGCCATTTATTGACTGGGGGAAAATTGATAAAAGAATGACGTTGGTAGTACGTGGGAGGGTTTGATCAGAAAAGTTTGATTTGGGATATGTTAAATGTGAGATTTCCAACTGCATATATCAAGAAGGGAGTTGAATATGGAGAAGAGAAGGTATGAGGGGAAAATTGAGGATTATCTGCTCAAAGAATAAATTAAGACTAAGTGAGATCAATTAGAAAAGACATGTGGAGACAGAAGAGAACTGAGGATAAGTCTTCTTTTTCATATAAGTATGTCCCAAGTAGTTCACGAGACATAATAAGTTTTTTAAAAAGGGTGTGTGCACGTGCATGCATGTGCATGTGTGTGCATGTGTGTGTGTGTGCATGTTTCATCTGTAACTCAAGTTTTTCATTATTTTTTAAATTGTTTTAAAAGATTTTATTTATTTATTTGACAGAGAGAGACAGCCAGCGAGAGAGGGAACACAAGCAGGGGGAGTGGGAGAGGAAGAAGCAGGGTCCCAGTGGAGCAGGGAGCCCGATAAGGGGCTTGATCCTAGGACCGTGCGATCACGCCCTGAGCCGAAGGCAGACGCTTAATGACTGAGCCACCCAGGCACCCCTGTAACTCAAATTTAAACACCAATCCCGTATTTTTATTTTCTAAGTCCAAAAAATCACGACCCAAAATCAAATCCTGGAGGGCACAGACATGTATGGATGGGACAGAACAAGAGCAGAAAGCAAAGGAAACAGAAGGTTCCACAACTGAAGTAGGGAGAATCCAGTAAGTTGTGACATCTTAAGAGCCAGGAGAAAAAGAAAACAAAACAACACAACAACAAACGGACTTAGCTCATAAGGTACCATTGATTTTGAGGGTCCAACACCAGGACCAAATCGATTTCTTGTTCAGTTCATTTAGGTAGTGGTGGGCATTTCTTATGGAGTCATTTATGCAATCACTCTCTCTCGTTGCCATCTTGGCTACCCTGGACTTGACATAAAAAAAATTAGATTTGTTTGGTAAGAAGAAAATGAGGAATATTTTTATTAACCCCAAAGGGAAAACGCCCAGTCTTTCTCCAATACAGCAATAACAGCTGAGCCACAGAGGTTAGAAGGTCTGGTTCAATGCACAGATACGGAAGGTTCCAGGGATTTGACTTCGGGAAAGCTACTCATCTCTCTGAAGCTCAATCTATTTTTCTATGCAAATATAATGATATTAATGTGTGTGTGAGTGTGTGTGTTTGAATATACAGAGATTATTTCTGTAAAAGACTTAACTATTTTTATTAGTGTAACACATCCAAAGCATCTGCCTAGCCTTGTGAATCTTTGGGCATATGTTCATTTCTGCACCCACAGCCCTCCCTAAAATTTCAGTACGTGCCTTGTATGGAGGTGGCTGTTCCTGGACACAGAGGGCTACTGAGCACCTTCCAGTGACCTTGGCCTTTGCACTGGGGTAGAATACATGGACGGTGAGCACAGCAGGGGCTGCCCACCTCTGGGCTCACATCTCTCGGCTTCAAGTGTTAGGGGTTCCCAGGGTCAGGCTCTGGCTCTCGTATGATCAGGGACTCACAGTGCGTCCTGGGGTAGGTACTGGAAAGTCCCAAATTAGAAGTGTCTTCGCAGCAGAATGGTAGCTCTGACGCTAGCATGTCTGGCAACGGAAGCATAGGGCTCTATCTTTAATCAACAACCTATCCGAACAGCACTTGGGACACCTGTTGGAGAACTCGGCTCCGAGATGACTCTAATCGAGCATTTCCAGGAGGAGCCTGGATGTAGCCGGCATCCTCGTTATTAAGGCAGAATGCTGCAGACTAGCTGTGGGGAATGGCTGTTTGAAGAGCTCCTTTACTTACCCTTTCATCTCCAGCCCTACGGTGCATCACGAGTCACACCGCAAGTGAGTTCCGGGCCCCTGTCACCGTAAGCAAGCCTGCTGGTTTTGTGCAGGTGTTTCTGATCAAGTCTGGTGGCCGTGGTAAGCGGCCGGGCCATGGCAGTTTCTACATTTCTCAACATCTGTCCTTAACTCGCTGGGGGCCGATCCTGGTCTGTGAGCCATAATCTCAGTAGCTTTGTCATTAAAAAATCAAACCTCTGCTTACTGCTTAGAAACGTCTATGTCCTGACCTTTCCTAATAGGTTTAAATATCTTTAAATAGATTTAATGCTGTTTAAAAATTCTCAGTATAGTAGTGACACGTAGCATTTTATTTTATTCACTATTATAGCCCCTATCATACTTGTATCAGTACTTTCTGTTTACATGCCTGTCTACTTGCTAAATTTGTGCTTCTGGAGGGCAGCCACTGGGTCAAAAGCATACGTGTATCCCCAGAAACTAAAGCCCCATGTTTGACAAATAAAAAGATCTCAAAAACTCATCTGGACACTTACTATATATTGATTAAGAACCAGCAATGAGGCAAACCCCACTTCAGGCACTAGAAATGTAATACAACTACATACCAAAAATGTACGAACTAAAACGACAAAATTCCCTCCCTTCATGGAATTTTAATTCTGCAGAAGCAGATAGACAATAAGTGAGACTTTTTTTTTAAGTAAAATTGTGTTTTGTTAGTTGGGGATAATCACAAAGAAGAAGAAAATAAGCAGGAACAGGAAGTTTCTGAAATTGTGTGAATGTTTTCTAGATGATTGAAGGTAGAGGTGAATCAAAATTCTTTCATCATCTGGTTAAAATAGTGTCTTTCTAGTCTCATCTCTTACCTCCATGATCACACACAGAGAAATGCCCACAGAATGTGAGTACTTTCTGGAATCTATTATTTCTCTCTGGAAATCTTCCTCCCCTTTCTACCTAGGAAATGCCAGCTTACCGTTGAAGACCCAGGTCAAATTTTATCTCTGGGAAACCATCCCTGACTCTACAGGGGGCTGATAGCCTGCCGTCCTGAGGTGTCCTCAACATAACCATGGTTTAAGCATGATCACGTTGACTTTTGATTATTTGCTTGTGACAAGCTCTCTGCAAGAATCTGCAAGGGCTGGAGGGCAAAGATCTTGTTTTTTTCCTTCTGAATTCCCAGAGGCCAGTGTGGGGCCTAGCGTATTACGGAAGCTCAATGAACATCTGTTGAAATAGATTAAAAGTAAAATGAGTTGAGAAAAACTATCTAAGGGAGATAGGGACTTCCTGTTTCTTAGTTTTGTGAGCTTTGCCCTTGTCAGAATATAACACAGTTGGGCTGTATTAAATCCCTACACTGACATTTCCATAAATATAATATTAAATTTTTGGAATATATGATGTCAAGACAAGAAATAGCATTTAAAGAACTATTTCCACATCCTTGATATATCTATCTCCCTAAATGCTATATTTGAAGATCCAAGTGATGATATTCTTTAGAAACTCATATAAATACATCCTCATTATACATATGAACTGAATAGATACTTATATTCCTGCTTATGTAAACGTCAATATGCCTTTTGTCCTGCTATGTGAACTCTGAGTTTCTCACATCGATCCAGCGAGGTACTAATATTTTAAGTGTTCAGATGAGTAAACTGAGACTGGGAGCTCTTCTCTCTTAGAAGCATGAAGAGCTATTCGTTATTGTGCACCTGCTAAGTGTTGGTCACTGTGCCAAACTCCTCTGATGCATTACCTCACTTGATTCTTCCGTGGCCTAATTGACCACTGAGCAACTGAGGATTAGGGAGTGGACTTAGTCATTGCTCAAGAACACATATTCAGGACTTTGACTCAGGCCTGAGCACTCTCAAGCCCAGAGCACACCTGCATATCCACGACGCTGCGCCCACTCATTCTCAGGAAACAAGAGCAAAGCCACAGTCGGAAATCAAGTTGTTTGGCTTGGAGACCAAATTCTGTGTCACACACCAGGGAGTATTTTTCCATGGTTCTTGTGGGCAGCCAGAGCTATCCACACACTGGCCACTTCTTATGCAAAGGTTTGCAAATGTCAATATGAATAATCAACCCAATGCTAATTGATACATGTCTTATTTTTAAAAGAACATATATATTTTTTAAGATTTTATTTATTCATTCGACAGAGAGAGAGAGAGCCAGCGAGAGAGGGAACACAAGCAGGGGGAGTGGGAGAGGAAGAAACAGGCTCCCAGCAGAGCAGGGAGCCTGATGCGGGGCTTGACCCCAGGACCCCGGGATCAAGCCCTGAGCCTAAGGCAGACACTTAACAATGAGCCACCCAGGCGGCCCTAAAAGAACATATTCTTGATGTATGATGACATTCATACTTAAAAAGAAATAAATACTCAACAAGTGTACAAACTGACACATTTTCCCAAATGAAACACTCTTGTGTTGAACCAGCACAACATTGCCGGGACCCCGGAAGCTTCCTTGGTTTTCTGTTACCTTCCCCCACCCCCACTAAAGGCCACCAGATTCTGATTGTGAACAGAATAGACACATTTTTTCCCCTGCTTTTCTATTTTACAAATGGAATAATTTTGAAATAATCTTATTCATACCAATGTATCATCATATAGCTGACCCCCTTTGAGTGTGTTGGCCTAGCCAGAAAATCCAGGACTCGGCTCAGCGTAGTCAAAGGAGCATCAGACAACAGATCAACAACCTCACGGGGCTGGACTCTCTGCTGCCAATCTGATATCACAGACGAGAAACTGCAGGCTCTAAGTCCCTCCTTCCAAGGTTTTGTGATTCTCGGGGACTTCCAGGTCAGATGGTGAGAAATCCTCCAGCCCCCAACTGATAGATGAAGTGCACATATTTAATCATTATTATGTCCTATATGATATTATTCAGGATAGATTTCTTGTATTGATTGATGTAATGTGCTGATACAGGAGACTAATTTGGATCATCTTCAATTTGTGTTGTTGAGAACCTTAAGAAAGCAACATTGGAGTCAGCCTGGAAGTAGTTTTAGGACCCCCAAGCTGTGTGCACGTCCAGTGAATTATTATCACCTTGCAGTCAAAAAGCATGTGACACTCTTCCAGCTTCTTCCATAGAAGGCAGAGTTAATAAGGTCACAGAAGTATTTGCACTCTGACTGCAGAGACGAAAATTAGGTAATAACACAAGGATTTCTCTGCTGCATAAATCTTTCTTCCTAAAGCCACATTTAATGCAAAACATTTAGAAAACAATACATATGATGATAATATCAAATAAAAATTCACATTATTTCAGTACCTAATATTTTTTCCTGTTTTCATATTTTGCTTAATGTATTAGAAGAAGAAATAATGTTAATTCGAGTGATTGTGAGTAAGCCACTTCTGTAAGCATTAGAAAAATACTTTTTAAACCAGGGGAAAATAATACCTTCTGTAACAGTCGGAAAAGACCAGTCATACCGGAGTAACAAATGATCCCAAAGTCTTAGTGATTTACAATGAGAAATGTGCATCTTTTGCTCGCTCTGCACGCCCATCGTGGTGCGCATAGTGACGGAGCCAGTCACTGCATTTTCTCAGAGTCCCTGGCTGATAAAGCAGCTACTGTCCTGAGCATTACTAGTCACTAACCAGAAGGAAAGGAGAATGTAGAGAGGAATGGCGTGGCCGCAAAGTGACGCTTCCCTTCTCAGTTCATTGGCCTAAAGTAATCATAGGATCTCATTGAACTTCAGGTTGACATAGAAATGCAGCACTGCCCTGTGCCTAGATAAAAGAGCCAGAATACCCATGAGCAGCCCTCACGACTATCCTACCATCTGCACAGGGTATTGTGAGGATTAAATGAAATAACTGTAAAGAGAGTTTGCAGATTGTAAAGAACCATTGAAATGCAAGAGACAGTAAGGTTATAACAAATAGAATTATTGAAAAATTGGAAAGCAGCATATGGAACTCCACATTAGATATCATTTACTGAGGACTTGAAATATTTTATGGGCTGAAAAAATGTTAAGAGCAGCATACCTTCTATACTTGTGGTCCTATATATTTACCTTGAGACAAGACAAACTTTCTTTCCCACCTTGTGCACTTAATAGTAACGGTGTTCATATTCCCATCCCTCAGATTAATTAGGACCTACAACTGTGATAGCATTTTCCTATCAGTGACTAGAGCTGCTTAATGTTGATTATAACAGCTGTCATTTTATCATTTGTTTCCCTTTGCAATTTTTACTTTCTAATTGTATACATTTTGTCACATATGTTAATAGGGAACTCACATAGAAACATGAGGAACAAATAATGAACAAAGGTTCAGACTCTATAATAGTTGATTTTTCCTGAGGTTAAAATGATACGAGATGCTAGCCATTTTAAGTCATTTCAATTCCACTTCTTCAGATGAATGTCAGGAAAGTATGCTGTTATGACGCAGATATGGTATTCCCACACCAAAAACTCCAAATTATGATATAGATTATTCAAAAGTCTAGGAATTAGAAAGCAATTTAGAAACCTATTCTAATCATCTGTGATCTGTTGTATTTTCTACAAATATGAGAGGGGAGGAGAAAAGACAGAGAGAGAAAGAAAAAGAGAAGTCTTTGATCTACTGTAGCTATAATCTATGGTCTGCTACAGCCCGCCCATTTTTCATTATTTTGACGTCTGCTGCTCCTTTTAACTACTTTTCCACTTTTTTGAGCTAGCCTGAGTAGTTTTCTCTACTTTTCTTTTTTTGTTTTTTCTTTTTCCAAATGACCAAAAGTTTTAGGCAGCCTCTGTAAGTTTTGCTACTTTTTCTGTTCCAGCTTTGTGACATGTCCCTCTTTTTGATTCCTAATTGATCTTGTAAAAGTACATCAGCCATCACATCTCATTCTGAACATTATCTGAACTCAATCAACATATATGTATTGGATAATTGTCTTTCTCTGCTTGACTTAAACCACGAGAGACTATGGACTCTGGGAAACAAACTGAGGGCTTCAGAGGGGAGGGGGGTGGCGGACTGGGATAGGCCGGTGATGGGTATTGAGGAGGGCACGTATTGCATGGAGCACTGAGCGTTATATGCAAACAATGAATCATGGAACATTACATCAAAAACTGGGGATGTACTGTACAGTGACTAACATATCATAAAAAAGTTATTATTAAAAAAATATATGTATTGGACACCTACTCTATGCACACACAGGCTAGCCCATGAGAAGAATATAAAAGCAAACTATCATCCTTCGGTCTTTTGGATAAACCAAGTGTATGATAACAGGATTTGTTATAATAATAAGGGCAGGAGTCATCTTCAAGCACCTACTAGGTATTCTAAATGATACTAATTTTCCTCTCCTGTATTTCAATTAACACTTACAATGTATGATGAGAAAAAATATCATTATCCTTTCTATTTTTTATGTATCTCTTCTTTGGATTGCTTAAGAAAATTGCCCCAGTTGGTACATTACCACATGAGAGAGCTCGGAGTTTGTCTGACTCCAGATTCTAAGCAAAGCTCAAAGCTTGGGGACTGACATTCCTGACCCAGAGATAAGGCATTCATACATTAAGATTAAACAATGAACCGTTAAAGAATAGTTGAATTCAACAATACAGGAGGCATTATAATCCATCTTGTGATTGACAAACATGTACTGAAAATAATAAATTGTATTGTTTGTCCAAAGAGACCAGGGGAACCACAATGATCTGGAATTCGCTGCACAGAACTTATTTATGAGGGTTTTATTTATCTTACTAGAAGTGGTCCCATCACTAGGGGAAACCAGGCAAGTAGATTGGGACGAGATTCAGGAAGCTTCGATTTTCTTTTTTTCGCCTCACATTTATCCACTGTTCAGCCTTACGTGAGTAATTTATGTTGTCTGAACTTGTGTTTCCTTGTTTGTAAACTAGAAGTACTATCGCGGACCCTACCTCTTACACAGAACTGTGAGACAATGGACGTAAAAACTGGAAAACATTTAAACTGGTGTGAGAAGTCTTTGTTAAGTATTAACAATTTGATCTAATGGCTAGGATTCACTGGTTATAGGGACATTACCTCTCTGTTTACACTATGTTAGCTTTCCAGAAAGAGGAAGGTGGATTTTATGTTGGGGTAAGGTGATTTTAAAACCTTGCTCCCTCTGAGGCGTTCCTTATAGTGTGCATTTGTCCACAGAGTCACCTTTCAGCCCAGTGTCAGAAAGCAAGCTTTAAACACAAGTATGTTGAGCAGAACTCTAGAGTGTTGGTGGTCAGTTGTGCTCCAGCTGCCAGTATGGCATATTATTGATATTTTTTTAACCAGGTGATAGGTATTAAGGAGGGCACCTGTTGTGATGAGCTTGGGGTGCTATACACAGCTAATGAATCGTTGAACACTACATCAAAAACTAATGAGGTACTACATGCTGTTTAACTGAACATAAAAAAAATAAAAAAAATTTTGAGTGAATGAACGCAGGTATGTGCAAGTAACTAGAAAGATGGAGGGATGGTTGGCTGGCTGGCTGGATGATATGGAAAGATGGTTGAGTGGATGACATAAAGAGTAGCTCAAGCACGGTAGCTAAATCCATGGCACCTCCCTTCCTTCCTTCCTTCCTTCCTTCCTTCCTTCCTTCCTTCCTTCCTTCTTTCCTTCCTTCCTTCCTTCCTTCTTTCCTTCTTCTTCCTTCCTTCCTCCTTCCTTCCTTCCTTCCTTCCTTCTTTCCTTCTTCTTCCTTCCTTCCCTCCTTCCTTCCTTCCTTCTTTCCTTCCTTCCTTCTTCCTTCCTTCCGTCCTTCCTTCTTCTTTCCTCCTCCTTCCTTCTTCCTTTCCTTTCCTTTCCTTTCCTTTCCTTTCCTTTCCTTTCCTTTCCTTCCTTCTTTCCTTCCTTCCTTCCTTCCTTCCTTCCTTCCTTCCTTCCTTCCTTCTTTCCAAACTGGTTGTTTGCTCAGCCCAGAAAAGCCACCATGATGAAATGACATATGTGACATGGTCCTTGCCTCAAAAAATTTAAGTTCTAACACAGAAAAATATACAATCCGGGGTATTAACACAGAAGAGTTTTGAGAGAAGTGTGGATAAATATGAATAAAGATTTAAAAAGTTATCGATTTTGTGGAGGAGGGGATAAACCAAGGAAAGCTTTGTGAAACAGTTACATTACAAGAAGGAATATTGTAGATTGAAGGTTTGATGGGAAAGGGAGGGCAAAATTACATTGGTACAGTTCCACTTGTGCTGAATGAGATATTTGGCAGTGTATGGTGGATTCCTTGCCCAGTGTGATCTTCCTTGCACTCCTATTAATCAACTCCTGGAACGATCCCCCACCTCATGGCAACAAGGGTAGTGGCCAGAGGATGTATGTCTGGGTCCTGTGTCAAGTCTTCCACTGATCACACAATGTCCAATCAGCCAATTACCTAATCTCTCTAAGCCGCACTAGACATGAAATGAAAATTACAATGCTTACTTTGGAGAAGTCTAGCGCCAGGCCTACATTTCAATGCCCAAGGTATATTTGTCTAATCAATGAATGGGTATCATAAATGGAATTCAAGAGATTGTGTGTGTGTGTACAAGGGAATTAGAGACACTGCCAAGTCTTTTTCAGCTCCTTTTCTTCTAATTAGTGTTACCTTTTTAAATTTTGTTGTAGAATACTGGGATGTTTTGACATGTAGGAGCGAGGGACGGGAGAGGTATGTAGAGGTAGGGCATACAGATGGGCAATGACTAAGTTACTTTTACCTAGTATTTGAAAGTTTACCTGAGCATCTCCTCAAGCTCATTATCTTATATCAACTTCACAAGCACCTTTGGCGGGGAGCCCTACCTATTAGAAACTGTAGAAACTTCACTGACAAGATAAATGTTCTATACTGGGATTTTCTGTCAAAGTACATATTTTCGGAAATATCATGTCTTCGTATTTTTAGCCATTGCATGGATGATCTACTATCCCTGAACTAAAATTACTCTCTCTATAAATAATCTGCAATTTGGCAGGATTTCGTGCAGATGCCTCAGTGCCCTCCTCATTATGTGTGTATGTGAGTGTGTGCATTTATTTCTCAACATTTGCATTTTTTACTGACTCTTCGCAATTTTGGCAAGGTGAAGGACTTGCGGTGGTTAGTAGCATGTGTTAGCTTTGCAGTTGGTTGGAATGCAATGCCTCAGCCTCCGAGCAATGCCCCCTGTCTAGATTCTGAGCGGCCACTCTCCAGTGGATTGTCATTACAAGGCACGCTTGGCTAGTCGAGGAAATTATTTGAACTGTGTTGGAGACTTCAGTCAATGGTCCAGTAATCACACTGCTAGTCTCGTTCTAAATAATCTATCTCAAATAACTTTATCACATGGAGTTCTTTTCTCTTATGATTTCTTCTAATAAGACAGAGTGCCTGCTGAGAATCATCAGTATATTATATCTGTTGCTCACGTGCCACCCTCACTGCACTCTGACCCCCTTGGGGCTTGTAGAGAGAAGCATTAGTCTTCCACTATGATGCTAGGTTTAGGCTCTAACTAACGAAACTTACAGTTCTTTTATGACATTGTTCACATCAGAATCCACTGGAAATAATCTCATATTATTGACATCCTGACTGTCTCTTTGAGACAAAGAGTTAAGTAGAAAAGTATAAGGAGCTCTGACATGTGTCTGGTTTAATGACTATAAATAAACAACTGGATCCCATAATAAAAGTCTATTTTTTAATTGGCTAAATGAATCTTCAGTATGTTTTTAAAAATAAAATTACCTTGAAATGGAAATATTTTAATTATTATTTAATATTTCAATATTAATGTGTATGCTTTTACGTACGTGTGTATGCATAATGTTCTTAGGAAGAATGAAATTCGTCAACTCCTAATTTAAAAGTTTGGCTTGCTAGTTTACTGGACATGCGTTTTAATACAATATCATCACCAACTCTAGATAGAATACAGAGGTAAAAAGATGTAAGGAAATGAATGTCTGAATGGTGAACCAATCTCAAAAAGATTCTTGGTGCGTAAGAATTACATATAAAATATATTATATATAAACAGCAATATACTATATAGACAGTATGTGTCCACACACACAATGTATGTTAAAATATATTCACAAATTATTGCTTGCCTTAACACCTCTAAGGAGATCTATATTTACATTAATGTACCAAATTCTCTGAGGTATCCTGCAATAAAGAAATCCTTTTAGTGTTATTTAGTGTTATTTAATATAGAGTGGGAGTTACTCAACATTATTGACCCAGAGCTATTTTTTCATAACTGCATCAGGTTTTTGTAGAAAGGATGTTGTACTGTTCATACTTTTTGAAACATTGAATTATATATTTTATGAAAATGTTTCTTATTTACTCTACAACAACACCACAAGTTATTGCGGAGAGTTGCTGTTATTTCATACTTGGTAAGCAAAACCTTTTTCTGGCAAAACGATACTTTGATTTTCCTTGGGGAAAAAATATCACTCTTCCTTACCCCTAACATTACTTTGGAGGCAGGCCCTATGTGAGTGAATGAACATCTCATTTATATATTCGTTCATTAATTCATTCATTTGTTTGTTCAGTCCATGTAACATTTAGAGCTTTAACTCTTGCCAGTTACTCTTATAAATCCTTGAAACATAGCTTCAAACAAAATACCCCCAAAAAATCATTGCAGCGATAGAATGTACAGACAAATAAATAGATAAGTGAAATATAAGGAAGAAAAGATGGTGAAGAATGCTCTGGAGGAAAAAAAATAAAGCAGTGTGGGGGGCTTTGAATGCTGGAGGTGGGGCATGGTGGCTCATTGCCCATATTAACTTATGGAGAGGAAAAAGGATCATCTCAGAGTTCTGAGCTTCTTGAAGTGACTGAAATGAAAAGACCGGTTCTTAAGTATTCAGTCAGTAAATATTTCTTAAGTGGCTACCACATGCCGGGCACAGATATTGTGGATATGGTAATTAATAAAACAGATTTCTGATCTCATGGGTACAGTTCTGAAAATATTTGATAATTGTTTCTTCAAAAAACGAAATGGGGGCCTAATTTGGAGCATTTGTGAGTTTTTGTGATCTACAGAAGCTACCACCATTAATGGAAGCTACACTTGACTCCAGAGTTGGAAGTCGATGTGTGCCCTCAGCTCCTGTATGAAAGTAAGGGCACACACACACACCGCTCAAGCACACCGCTGTGTGTCGATTACATTCTATCATGTAAATATAAATGTACTAAATGGTAAAGTAACAAATGCATGAGAAGGTCATCAATACCAGTAAATAAAAGAAGGTTCAGCACTGCAAGAGGGAATCTGAATGCAGGAGGCAGTGGGAGTAAAGTGCCGTATCAAATGGGGACGCTGAGAATGACCTCATGTGCAAGGGATATTTCAGCAAAGATTGTGAGAAGGTTAGAGGCATAGACAATCAGACAAGAGGGTGAGAGTTTTCCAGGCATGGCGACACCTGGAATAAAAGTTCTCAAACAAGAGCATGCTTAACTTGTGTTGAAGGACAGCCTGGAGGCCGATCTGTCTGGAACATAATGAGTGACAGGGAGACTCGTAGATGAAGCAGGGACACGGTCTTACAGACTACTTGGAGGGACTTTAGATTTTAAAATTTTATGCACAAGAGTGACATGATCTGACTCTATTTCATTTATTATTTATTTATTTGTTTATCTATTTTCCAGTTTTAATTTAAATTCCAGTTAGTTAACATATAATGTAATAGTAGTTTCAGGAGTAGAATTTAGTGATTCATCACTTACGTATAACACCCAGTGCTCATCACAAAAGCACACTCCTTACCACCCATCACCCAGTTAACCCATCCCGCTGTCCACCTGCCTTCCAGCAGCCCTCAGTTTGTCCTCTATAAGTAAGAGTCCATTTTATGGTTCACCTCTCTCTCTCTTTTTTCCCCTATCATCTGTTTTGTTTCTTAAATTCCACATGTGAGCGAAACCATGTGATATTTGTCTTTCTCTGACTGACTTATTTCCCTTAGCATAATATACTCTAGCTCCACATCATTGCAAATGGCAAGATTTCATTCTTTTTTATGGCTGAGTAATATTCCATCACACACACACACACACACACACACACACACACACACCATCTTCTTCCATATCTATTCCTCAGTCGATGAACATTTGGGCTCTGCATAGTTTGGCTATTGTTGATATTGCTGCTATAAACATCAGGGTACATGTGTCCCTTTGAACAATTATTTTGTATTCTTTGGGTAAATACCTAGTAATTCAATTGATGGATCATAGCATAGTTCTATTTTTAATTTTTTGAGGAATCTCCATACTGTTTTTCAGACAGTCCTAGTTGCTAGGCTGAGAATAAAGCACAGGGCAAGAAAGCCATTTAAGGATTAATTCAAATGATTCAGAACAGGGTGGCAACAGTATGGGTGGTGATAGTAGTTGGATTCAGAATATATGGACAGGGGAGCTCCAACAAGATTTCCTGATAAAATGGAGGCATCTTCTGAAAAAAAATAATAGAGTAATGATGATTCCAAGATTTTAACCTGAAGGATGCAGTTATCATCAAATGAGACTGGAGGGCTTTGGTGGTGGGGGTGATGAGATGGGATCAGGGCATCAGTTTTAAACATGTAGACTTTGGAGATATTTTTAGCACCTAAGAGTGGATATTGAGTAAAAAGTGGGATCTATAAGTCTAAAATTTGGGAGACAGGTCTGGGCTAAAAATATATTGTATCTTTTCTATGGAGATAATTTTAAAGCCATGTGTCTGGAGAGGATTGCGAAATAAATAAGTAGGTAGAAAAGAGAACAAGAAAATGTCCCTTAAGGTGCAACCACATTGAGCAGTCAGGGCAAAGCAGAGGATCCTGCCTAAGAGACTTAAAAACTAAGACGAGTGAGGCAGCATAAAACCCAGGAGAGTCCAGTGTCGTGGAAGTCAAGTGAAGAAAGCCTGCCAAAGAGGAGGGGGAACCACTTATTTCAAATGGAGCTCAGAGGTCAAGTAGCATAAGATCTGAGAACTGAGCAATGCCTCTAGCAACATGGCTGTTCTTGCTAATGCTTACAAGAATTATCTCTGTGGATAGAGAGTGAGAGGTAACAGGGAAAGAAGTGATATCTGGCAGAGTTCAGAATGAGGCTGTGATGTGTGGAGCTTGTTGTGGGGCCTTTCCAGGTATGCTGAGTTTGGTACTATTTATTCAAAGCTATTCTCAAGGATGACATGGCCCTGGGGAAAGGGAGCATTACCAGGAGAGTTAGGGACTTCTGAGTTACTCTGTGACTCCTGCTCTGAGGTGGTAAGACTTGGGAGTGGGTAGGGGAGCTTA
Organism: Ailuropoda melanoleuca; assembly: GCF_002007445.2. Taxonomy (NCBI): domain Eukaryota; kingdom Metazoa; phylum Chordata; class Mammalia; order Carnivora; family Ursidae; genus Ailuropoda; species Ailuropoda melanoleuca. The sequence goes on from NC_048228.1 coordinate 102,171,775, forward strand.
TCTAGAACTTAGGCATGAAACTCATTGGCTCCATTTTGACTCCAGCTGATTGAGATGAAAGTGGGGCCAACTTATCAGGAACAACGGAGACATGTAGTTTACCTAATTAATGTGTTTTTTTTTTTCTCCAGTCCGGTGATTAGATAACCAAACAATGAGAGTTATATTCCCACTTTTTGGCTTACCTGCTTGGGGAGAAATGCCCTCTTACTGATGGATTTGAGCCTTGTGGGGGTGTGTGATATCTAGTTGATACAGTGACCTTACGCTTGCTTGAGTAGAGCCTGGAGCAAACAGAGACCACCGTGTCTGGCCACCATAGGGTCAAGAGACGGAGAGAGGCTGAGCCTTCTTGTTAACATCAAGCACTGAATCCAGTCACACTTTTAGTTTCCTAGCTCTGACCATTTCATCTGCCTAAGCTAATAAATTCCTTTTTTGACTTAAGCCAGTTCAAGTCAGATTGTCTGTCAAGGTTTCTAACAGAATCAGGTATTATCACCACATTGGTATAGGTTGGTCTCATTGGTACAGATGGCAACATTGAAACTTATTTTTCAGCAAATAATTAAATGACAAAGCTTCACACAACAAATGAATGAAACCAGGTGTCTCTTAGATCCATACACTTTCCTTATTCTACGAGGAAAAATGCAGTTAAATGAGTTAGTGGGGGGAAATAGCTAAGGTATGGAAATGAAAAATAACTTCCTAAGAGTCTACAATTGGAAGGAAATTTCACAATTATTTTTGTGGTCTCTTTATGAGGAAGAGCAATACAGATGAGAGTAGCATGTCCAGAGTCAGAGGGAGAGGGTTTAAAAAGCAAAGAAGAAACTGTGCTTGGTTTCTGCTTCTGCACTCAAGCTTCAAGCTTCTTTCAACGCTAAATGATCCTGTTGACAAAACAAACAAACAAATGAAAATAAATAACCAGAGAGTTAGACATTAGAGGTGATGGAAAAGAATAGTACTTGAAGAGAATTTTAGAAGAAACTAGAAAATTTAATTAGGACAAAAGGCCAATTAGGGTGGCATCCATATCTCCCCTACGTTAGTGTGAAGAAGATAAAGGAAATTACATATGTTTAGGTAAATAGGAGAAGATAGTGTGTCATGGGAATTTAGGGTTTGATTAGGAAAGCCAATGAGGGGTGAATTTAACATAGTGATGCTTCCTAAAGAAGAACTGATACAAAGGGGAACCGAACAGGGGGAGGAGACTGTGGCCCACTCTTACCCTTTCCTAATGAGCTCACGGTAATTTTGAACAGGCGCAGCAGGAACAATAGGCACGTAAGACATGTGAAGGGAGAAGTGAAAGGTTAGTTAATAAAAGCATGTTTTTGAGTATATGTTATCTGCTAGTATTTGTAGGACATCTACAACTTACAAAGAATCAGATTGTCTAGCCCATGCCTCAGAAAATGAATAAACAAACAAATAAAGCAACAAAGAAGAGAAAGGCATTGTCATCTAATGCAAAGATACAGAACAAGACTTATTGATAACAACTAATTCACTTAGCAGCACGGCATTGAAAGTATATGGTAGGAGGGCCTGAAACAGTTGGAAGAGAGCTGCTGATCAGTAGGTCTGTCCTGGTGATTTCAGGGTGGAATGACTCTGTGATACATGAAGGTTTCAAGGTCTAGTACCCTTGACCAATAAGTAGTTCCCACAAATTATACAATTTGGTTATCATAACTCTCCTGCTGTGGCCAGTTTTTTTTTCTTCTAGACAAGCTCCCTTCACTTCAGAAGAGTGTTCTCTACTTTTGGTAAATTCTTGTGGCCCCACTTCAGGCTGTCCCACTGTGCTAACTGTGGGGAGTGGGGAAATAAGACAAAGTGGACCAGAGACCTCCCCTTGGATTTTTGAATTACAGCTTATGGAGGAGTGACTGTCCCTTCTTGGTGGGTACAGTGAGAGATTGTGAACTCTGAAGCAGTTGGGTGCTTATCCCAACCCCCATTCCTCCAGGGTCAAAGAGGCTTGTGTGCAATCAGAGGCATAGGCCACCATTACAGAGAAGCAGTCGTGAGAGCCAGACAATCCTGAAGGCTTTCTGAGCCCTGACTTGTGGCTAATTTCTTCTGCTGCCCTGTGAGGTTAATACATAAACTTATAAAACCCATCATTGTTCTAAGGCAGTTGTGTTGTTTTGTGTCATTCGCAACCAAGAAATCCTGACTGATGCAAACATCAGAGTAGTTACGGTTGATATGGTGCTTTCTGTGCTGTGGCTGTGTGGAATGAAGGCTCAGCAAGGCCAGTTCCCTGCCCAAAGTCACTTCTTTTTTCCTTTTTTATCTATTTACAGGCACTCACATGATCAGCTCCTTCACTTTATTGAGAAACTGGCTGAAATGTCACCTCTTGAGAGTGGATGTCACTGATCATCCTATTGAAAATAGCACCCTCCATTCCCCTTTTCTGCACCTTTTTTCATCTATTCTTTGTTATTAATCTTCAGAACACGTACCCTGCCTGAAATGAAATAATGTCATCAATCTTTTCTTTTTGCTTTTAAATCACCTGTCTTTCTGCCCGCCATCGAATATGAACTCAGAACTCCGATTGTCTTATTTACTGTTATATTCCCAGAACCTAAAAAGAGTATATGTCAATAAATATTTTTGAATAACTGAATGAGTAAACATGCATTAACTATTTAGATGGTAGGGTAGTTTTTCCTGACCTGCTACTTGTGTGTTTCACTTAACAATAATTGGAGATTTCTCATTATTAGCTTTGATAGTAATTTCTCATTCATTGCAATCAGGAGAGCTCCATTATAGGAATGCAGCATAATATATTTGACTAATTCCCTTTGGGTAGCTCTTATAATCTTTTGTTGTTAGGGGAAAAAGTTGCAACAAATCTCATTTTTAAACATTTTGTAATCTTATGTCAGCCTCTTTATAGAATAAATTGTTAAAAAATTGAATTTCTGGGTCAGAAAGTATGGCCATTTGATATCTGTTGTCATTTTTCCCTCCAATAGAGATGTAACAGTTTATACTGTAGCCAGCAATAAAGGAAAATGCACGCTCCTTGCCATTATACTGTTACCAAACAAAATTTGCTCTTTCTCAATCCCATAGGTGAAAAATGATGTATCATTGTAGCTTTATTTTTATATTTCTCTTATGAGTGAGATCAAGTTTTTGTTTTGTTTTGTTTGCCTTTTGTGTGTGTGTGTGTGTGTTTCATGGCTGTCCATCTTTGCTCTTCAGTGAAATTTTGGTTTGCTGATTATTTTAATGGGTTGGTGTTTTCTTATTGTATTTTATTAACTATACATTAAGAAAGTAAAAATATCTTCAAACTTTTTATCCAAACTTTTGTTTGAATTTTTACTTTATTTTTCCCTGACAAAATGTTTTCTATCCTGTGTATTGTCATTAAAAAATGCTTATGGCTTCTGGCTTTCATCATTATTAAAGCATCTTTTCTATGAAGATTTATGGAAAAAAGCCTCCCCAGTTCTAATCTCTTGTAGACATTTAAATTCTAAACTCATTTTAATATTTTTCCTTTTTAATTTCCTACAGAACATCATATGCATTCAACTGTACACCATAAACTTGAGAAAAGAATGAAGAGTCTATCTTTTCAAGAATTAGAATTCAGTGACATCAAAATAACTAAATGAGGTGTTAAGTTTTACATGTTGCTCTTTGCATGCTTCCATGTCAAGCACCAAGGAAAATAATTTAAAATTTAGTAATATATTCCTATTTATTTCTCCCATAGTTTTTCTATGTTCACAATGACAATATATTCTGAACTAAGTCTGTATCTAAAACTTCTTCATCCCCAACAGAACAAATAAGCTTCATCTATAAATTGGTCTTCTTTTTCTATCTTTTCTTTTTACCTCATCCTTGAGTAATATTAAGATTTTAGTCCATTCCTTCATCTACATTTTTTCAGTTGTAAAATTGCCCATCCTCCTCTTGTTCAACACTTTTAACTCAAGTCCAATGCTTTGGTTTTGTAATCCATATGACATTCTTTGTATTTAAATTGGTAATTTTATTTCATTTTATTTTCATTTATTGATATGAAATATATATTTGGTCTTAATTGTGTCTCATAGTTTAGATGATGCTTTCTGCTTTTACTATTCCTTTTTATAATCTTCTACTATGTGAAATATATTTCTTTGCTATGTGTGTGTGTGTCCCTTGATAATTTAGAAGTACGTCCCATTAATTGCTCTTCTTAATGTTATTTTTATAACCACAACTTTATATAAATTCTTGCTATTTCATTGATTTACACAGCAACTATTGGATCCCCACAATGAGCAATTACAAGATTATGAGACTAGTGTCTTTGTTTACGTTCTCCCAGAAGCAGATCTTGTGAGAAAGATTCAAGTGTCAGGTCATTTGTTAGGGAGGTGATGGCAGGAAAGTGCAACACCGAAGAAAGGCTGTGAGGTGACATTATCTGACCAGATCCCACCAGGAATGACTGGAATGAAATCCTGCCAGGGAAGTCTTAGGACCAATGTAAAACACTCTATTCAGAATCATTTCTTCTGAAGTTAAGGATGCTGGGGTGATTATACACAAATCCACATCAGTAACTTGCCGAGGGCTCCTCCTGGGGGGTGTTAATTTCCCTGTACTTCTGGCTTTTTTTAGAGTTAGAGAAGCAACATCAATAGTTGAGAAAGACTAAGACAAAGATATACATTTATGGAACATAAGGAATAGCAGGGAGATCGGTAGGAGAAGGAAGGGAAGACTGAAGACGGGGTGAGGGGGTGGTAAACAGAAAGGGGAATGAACCATGAGAGATATGGACTCTGGGAAGCAAACTGAGGGTTTCAGAGGGGAGGGGGTGGGGAATTGGGCTAAGCTGGTGATGAGTATTAAGGAGGGCATGTATTGCATGGAGCACTGGGTGTTATACACAAATAATGAATCATGGAACACTACATCAAAAACTAATGATGTACTGTATGGTGACTAACATAACATAATAAAAAAAAGAAATACAGGTGCTAGAAATGGAATTTAAGCTGTTGCGTCCTGCAGAGGAAGGGCACAGAAATATGGGTAGGGCACTCACAGCAACTGCTGGAGCCTTTCCCCAACACCACCTCAGATCCACTCATGTCCAATACCAATCACCAGCCGGCAGTTATTTGAGATGGTGGCCTATCCCAATTTCTAAAAAAAAAAAAAAGGAAGACTTATAAAAGAGAGTTTACCAGGGCAAGCTCCAGTCCCTACTATGAAAGCTGGTCCTAGAGTCTTAATTGATATACATAACCTCCTATCTTTACCACCTGTTCTAGATTTGCCCATCAGCACTTCTGCTTGTCCCCTGGTTATGATGCCTTTCTTAGGTTGTGGTTGTTGCAATTGTCCCTTTACATGCACAGGACATGGGGGCATCAAAAAGTGTCCCCAGAAATCCCTTTAATCTCATACTTTCCTGTTCCTTATCACCACTATCTAAAAGCAGCATTATCTTATATATAATGAGGTGAATTACCCCTACCAATTATAATAACGCCTTTCTTTGCCTGCTGGTGTGGTGGCATAAAGAGACATTTGGTGTGAGACAGAGTAGTATTCTTACTGTATCTCTGGAAAGAGCATCCGTCTGCTTCTCCTGGCAAGAGCATCCTATTGCCCCTGAAACTAGATCTGTAGTCCAGGAAAACCTAAACCTGCAGACATAGGAAACGCACATTCCCCACGAAGGTCACTGAGTGATGATGATTGAGGTCGCTCCTAGTTCTGCTTCTTGGATTCTGGACCTTATTTACCTACTGCAGAACCAACATCATATTAGGGCTGTTGGTTAAAATATACATTAACTATCGAGGGGCATCACTTCAGACCCAGAGGGTGCCATCTCTAAGCTGGCATCTTAGCCTCGGGTTGAAGGATCCATCCCAATGGTCCAGACAGATGTCAGCATGCAGGTGATGAAGTACGGGGAAGAACCAGTGGATCCTCTGCTCAAGTGCCAAGTGTCAAACTTTCTTGCTGCTTTAAGTCTATTGGTCTGACATAATATTATGCAAAATCCCATGACAACAACTTAGTACCCCATGGATAGTGGTACTGGCCAAGGCACTCAGAATAAGCAGTACAAATCAAATCCATACCCAAAATACTTGTTACTCCCAGGAATTATGAAAGAGATTCCATCCAGGCAAAAATGGCCTGGTGAAATCAACTTTCTGCCAAGTGATTAGTCCTTTTGAAAAGATGATACTGTATCATAGGCTCAACATCTGTGGGGTTGAACATTCAGTAGCAACAGAAATGATATGAACAGTGATGACAAGGGAGCCCATTCTGTACAGTCCACGCATTATGTCCACCCATGCCACCATAGCTTCTTCATGCACTGGGGTAGCAGAGGAAAGACGCTGGCTGATATACAGTGGATGAGACCAACTGTCTCCTTCAGTATTCAGTGCCTCCGCTGCTGTGACTGTTTGCAGGTTGGAGGACATAAGACCCTCACTTTGCATTCCCCCTTGAAGGACCATCCATGTACTTCCTGCTCTAACATCTTTTCCTTCGATCTTCTAATCTTGCTCTTTTCAGGACCCTGACCAACCAAACAAGCTATTTGTCACTGTCTATGTATCCATGTACATTCCTTACTCAGGCTACTTCTTTCTATACAACAACTCGATGACGAGATCTTTGATGCTTATAGCTCTACCCAGAAGTTTGCCTCATCAGTCTTTCTCAAAGCCACTTTTGCATGACGCTGTAGTATTAACAGAGGTCTATTCTGAACTCACAACTACATATCAAAATGGCCCATCCAAAAACTAACCCCAGGTTTCCCTCTTTGGTCACCCCAGAAGGCCATAGGAGCGAGCTGAGTGAAAGAGGGAATTACAGCAAAAATAGGTGACATGGAAGTTATACCACCTATTTGTATAAATGTCCGCTGCCCTCTGGACATGTGTGTGTCACAGTGGATTAATGCTGTGCCCACCTGACTTTTCGACTTAGTGAGTCTGACAATACTAGCTGTGGACAATTTTGTTTGCATGATTACTTGGTATCCTGTGGTAATGCACTCAGTTTTACCAGGGTCCAACGGTATGTCAGGCATTGCTTTAAAAACATTGTTTTAAATTTCTCTGCTGCAGAAAGTATGCCTCTGTTCCAGATCTTAGAGATTTGTGCTCTGACTCTGTTAAGGTTTACCAGAGACTTCACACAGTATTTATAATCTGTCACTGATACTTGCAGTAATAGAGTATCTGCCAGGTCATATAGGCCACTTGAGAGGGTTTTTGGACCACAGCCTGATAGTCTTCTGAGTCACCCAGTATATGGACCCAATTAGGATTCCTCAGCATGGCATATCCTGTCTCCAAAATCTGAAAGAGCCAATCAAGTACCGTGTTTCCTTTTTAGTGGCAGGATACATAATCACTTTTCCTTTTTTCTTGAAAATGATGCTCTGGCATTTTCCAGATCATTGGACCCCTAAGAACTTTACCAATGTGACTGGTGTCTAAATAATTTACTGTAGGATTTATCACACACCCTCTAGTACGCATAAATCCAACCAGAGAATACAATGTAATTGCACCTCTTGCTCTCCAAGCGTATTTACCATGACTTCACAAACATAATGGACCAGCACAGTGTTCTGAAATATCCAAAGACAATCAAGCATTCTGCAGACTATATTATGACCAAAAAAAAAAAAAAAGTCCTGGTATAAGGCCATAGCTATATTCTCTATCCAACCCAAGGGAATACAAACTGCTTCTGATCCTTTTTGTTGTTAGGAAATAAAAATGAAATGAATTTGTCAGATCAATAACCATGTGCTAAATACCAGATACTGTGCTGATGTGCCGTGTTAGTTTGATTAAAATAAAACAAGCATATTTGTAGGTAACAATGATCAAATATTGGTAATCATACATGGTTTAATCCACGGTGAGGTCTACCACATCAGATGCAACCAGGGTTATTAAGTTTATAGTATCCACCATTACCCATTATGATCCAGTTGGGTTTGCTGTAAAACAAAATCGATAAATCAAATAGATAAACAATGTCCTCTGCCACCCTGTATCCTTTAAGTCTTTGAGGATGACACTAAATCACTGCCATTATGCTCAGAACATGACACTGTTTCTGATTTACTGTTTTGGCCAATGAAGAAAGAGGTGGGTTTGGCAATTTGTACTTAGTCTTTCCTAGTATAATCTCTTTTCTACTACAGTTCAGGAAAACAGTATGAAAGTTCAATTGAGTGTTAAATATAGTAAGTGTCCTTATTAAGCTCTTAATAAGTAATGAAATAAACAGGGTGGGTCCACAGACCATTCCACCCACTCTGAGATGAATCAGACCAGGACTTCATTTATATTCTGGCATCTGTATGCCCCCCTTCTTTAGTAATGAGGTCATTGCCAGTTCAGACCCTGCATCTAACTGTCCTCTACAAACACAGCTGTTCCTATTCCTCCAGTGTTCAATTCCTCTTATAAATGGCCATTGGTCCCTTTAGGGAAATAATCGTAGAAATTCTACAATATATATTTGTAGAAATATAGGTTCCTCCTCAAGATCACCTGCCTCCCCTTTTAGTCAATGGTCTCTGGGTCTTAGGAAGAGCTCAGTTCTGGAACTGAAATATAACTAGGCTATATATGGTACGCAGGGCTGACATTAGGCTCTAGTTCATGCTTTTTACAATTTTGTTTTTATTTGTAAGTCAAAAGACACCTTATTTGGCTATGTATCTTTCTTGTCCTTAGAAATACCAATTTGCCACTCTATTTCTTCTGTCCTTTGTCTTAATTATGCCCACCTTGCTAATGATGAGTAAGTGGTTCCTTCTGGCTTCTCCTATTCTAGAATTCTATTATCCCCATTGTAACTAGGGACTTAGTTCCATTGTTTCCTCAGATCCCGCCAATATTTATTTACAAAGAAAATGTATCATTGGGTTTCCCAGCAATGCTGTTCTCACAAACATATCTCACATTATTTTGGTGAAAAGAATGTCCTCTAAGCCCTCTTGAGAATATAGCCAACTATTTTGTTCTCTATTCTAGTGTATTAAATCAATGTTAGAATACCTAACCACTCTAGTCTTTAGATTATTTCCTAAATACTCTGCCAAGTCAGTTTTGGCAACTCCAACTCATTGTTTGATTCAAGCTTCAAGGGGTCATCCTTGCAATGAATTTCAGATTTGGCTCCGTGTGTCCCTGTCTGAATTGTAAATCTTGAGTCATAAGAGATAGCCCTCATGTCAGTAAACTCTCCTTTATCCAGCCATATGTTCTCTCTCTATCCTTGTCCGGCATTTTCAAGGTCTATTTCCAATCACGTTTTCTTGGTGCCTACTGATAAATATTTGCCTGATATTGTTACTGTTTCAATGATAACACTACCATTTTGAAGCAAAGGCAGAATTCTCTCAGGCCATCTAAGACATCAATTGTTAGCCCCCCAGCCATAAAGGGAGGTGGGGACAAATCTTGAGGAAAACGATGATAATCTTGTGATATATTTACCTCAAATGAAAACTCCGTAACTCTGCATGATGTCTAAGTTAAGGAAATCTGCTAGCAGAGGGAAGCAATGAGTGTGGGTGGGGAGAATGAGACAACTTCTGCAGAACTAGAAAGTTCTGGAGAATCTGAGGATTCAAGTTATCATGGGTATTGACCTAGCTGTCCCTGACCAGGTATTAGATTCCCACTGTCCTATCAGGCTTTGCTTTAACATGGGTAATTTTTTCAGGGCTGTGAATTTATCCTTGATTATAATTCAGCTACTCTAAGTCAGATCTCGGGTCTGATTTTCAGCCAAGTCTTCCCTTCAGCTGCAAAACATGAGAGACTCCTTAAATATTGCTATAAAAGCCTTTTGGCTTTTCCATCATGCCTTCATTTGGTAATTGACTGATGTGAACTTTCATTTCTTCCCTCAGTGTTTCAATTGTGCTTAATAATAACCAACTCCCCAGTACTTTTAATAAGCATTGGCTTCTTATCGACTGAATGCTGGAGATACTGCAGCAGTGGACCATCCAGTCTGTTTATGTCATACCAAACTCACCACAGTTAACCTGTGTAATCATAAGATTGATGCTAGCTAAGGCACACATGGTGTTAGCACTTCTTACAACAACAAAAAAATAGCACCCTTGTTGCCTTCTGATTGGTAAGTGATACAATCTTATAATCTCATCATAACTATCTGCCTCCTAGAACCACTTCTTACACCAACTGTCTTAGTTTGTTTTCCATCAGAATGAGACCCAGATTCAAGAATTCTAGACCATGTTTTATCAGAGAAGAAAGGTAGGAGTCTGGGGAAAGAAAGGTCCTGCTACCACTGTGAGTCGCTGGAGAATCTTGAGCAGCCAATGTAGAGCACGGGTTTGTGTCTCATTGTTATCCAACCTGAGGGGGAGAGTCTTTGGTTGAAGGCTGATCCAAGGGGGTGTTAATCTTCTGGTGCCTCTAGACTGCCATTTGGGTTGGACAAAATATTTTCCTTGCCATAGAAGGCCAAGTCCTCACTGAAAAAAAAAATCAGATGCTAACAGTTGTAGTATGTGGGGAAACACCTTGAAGTAGTGAGAGTGGAGGGAAATAGGCAGCACACTGGCAGTGTCTGCTGTGATTGATTATTGCTCTTTATAAGCTATGGCTTTTTCTTAATAACCTAGTATTTAAGTTTATAAATCCCAATATGCTTACATCCTTACACCTTGATTTGTCCACTTTAAATGATATAATTTTGAGAGCTTGGTTACAAAGATGAGGAAATGAGCCTTCCTAAATTGTCTCCCATACTCTCTTCCCCTGCTTTCCTTCCTTTGCATATTTACCATTTCTTCATTTTTAGGCTCATAACATTTTCATCCTATTCGGTTGATGTTTTGTATTACAGTTGTCTTAACTTTAGCCCTCTACATCACCCTGGATGTCGTTTCGAAATATTTTTATTCACCTTAAATTTGCTAAAATTTGCCTTCTAGTACTTTTTTTTTAAAGGATCATACAAATTATGTGATTATGTGCATGTTCAAAAAATGTTTTGTTATGTATCCAACTACCTACTTAGCTTCCTTGTTTGGACTTCCAATGAGTATCCTATATTGTACAATTCCCAAAGTGGGCTTCTCATCTTCCCTCTACCAAACCTCATATCTGTTTCTCTCACAGTTTCTGCAGTAAATGACAATTCCATTATTATTCAGTGGCTTAGAACAAAAAACACATAGAGTCATTTTTGAAACTCCTCTCGTCTATTTTTTTAGTAGACTTTATTTTTTAGAACAGTTTAAGATTCCTGGCAAAATTGAACAGAAGGTACTTAGATTTCCCATAAAGCCTGCCCCTGCTCATGTATAGCTTTCCCCACTATCAACNATTATGTGCATGTTCAAAAAATGTTTTGTTATGTATCCAACTACCTACTTAGCTTCCTTGTTTGGACTTCCAATGAGTATCCTATATTGTACAATTCCCAAAGTGGGCTTCTCATCTTCCCTCTACCAAACCTCATATCTGTTTCTCTCACAGTTTCTGCAGTAAATGACAATTCCATTATTATTCAGTGGCTTAGAACAAAAAACACATAGAGTCATTTTTGAAACTCCTCTCGTCTATTTTTTTAGTAGACTTTATTTTTTAGAACAGTTTAAGATTCCTGGCAAAATTGAACAGAAGGTACTTAGATTTCCCATAAAGCCTGCCCCTGCTCATGTATAGCTTTCCCCACTATCAACATATCCCTCCAGACTAGTACATTTGCTACAATCTATGAACCTACACTGACATATCATTATCACTCAGTTTATAGTTTACACTAGAGTTCATTCTTGGTGGTTTGCATTCTGTGAGTTTAGACAAATGTATATGACATGTTTCCACAATTATTNTATCCCTCCAGACTAGTACATTTGCTACAATCTATGAACCTACACTGACATATCATTATCACTCAGTTTATACACTAGAGTTCATTCTTGGTGGTGTGCATTCTGTGAGTTTAGACAAATGTATATGACACGTTTCCACAATTATTGCATCATAAATTTTAGTTTTACTGCTCTGAAAATGTTCTGTGTTCTGTCTACTCATCTCTCTCTCTCCCCTGATAATCAGTGATCTTTTCACTGTCTCCGTATTTTTTTCTTTTTCCAGAATGTCATATGGTTGGAAACACACAGTGTGTAGCCTTTTTTAGATTGGCTTCTTTCACTTAGTAATATGCATTTAAGTTTCCTCTATGTCTTTTCATGGCTTGATAGCTCATTTCTTTTTAGTGCTGAATAATATTCCGTGTTTGGATGTACCACAGCTTGTTTTTCCATTCACTGTAGCGCATCTTGGTTGCATCCAGGCTTTGGCAGTTATAAAGAAAGCTGCTAGAAACATCCACATGCAGGTTTTTGTGTGGACGTAAGTTTTCAACTCTTTTTGGTAAATATCAAAGAGCAAGACTGATGGATCATATGGAAAGAGTATGCTCAGTTTTGTAAAAAGCTGCCAAACTGTCTTTCAAAGTGGCTGTAGTATTTTGTATTCCAATCATCAATGAATAAGAGCTCTTCTCTTATTTTTGAATCCTGTGCCTAGTTCGTAGCAAGTTTTTTGTTTTTGGTTTTTTTTTTTTTTTTTTTTTGGAGTCTTACTGCTTATGTTGCTACTCTCAGGGTTCAAGCTACCATCAGCTTTAACTTGTGTTATTTAATACCCTCCTAAATAAGCTGCCTGTGTTCTCCTTCAGCCTTTTTTTTTTTTAATTCAGAAGACAGAACAAGGGTATTAAAATGTGTAAGAGATCATGCCACTCATCTTAAGAAACTCCTTCCATCTCAATCCTAGTAAAACCTCAAATCCTTAAAAGAGCCAACAGGATGCACCTCTTTCCATACTTCCTTCCTGACTTCAACTTCCGGTTGCTTCCTCCCCACTCTGTTCCGGCCATGCTCACCTCCTTGTTCTCTGGACACTCGAGATCCATTCACGCTTCAGGGCCTTGGTATTAACCGTTCTTTTTGTTTGGGATGTTCTTTCCTTGGCTATGTGCAAGGCTTGCTACTTTACTTGTGTTTAGAACTCCTGAAGCTGGTGTGTTAAGAATATGGAGATTATGACCTGCTGACTGAAGAGGCTTAAGCCACCACATGGAGTCAGCAGGTAGTCCCCTCAGCATCTGAGCTCCTACCCTGGGGAAGTGAAAACCCCAGGACCATGTCAACTGAAGGCACAGTTTTAATACACTCACACATAGGAAGTAAAGCACAAGGTTTATTTGGTAGACTCCCAGAACAAGGGCACAATTAGCTGAGGGCAGGGCAGTCTTCTGTCTCAGGTCTTGAGTACAAGAGAGAGAGCAGGAAAACAATCCCCTATTACTTATAAGGTGGTTGGGCTGAGGGTCACTGACTTTTCATGGGTTTAAGTCTAAGCAGTTATTTTAAAAGATGCCCTGGGAAAAGCAAAGTGGGAACTTGTGGTGAGAATCCTAAGCTCATTTCCTTATCTCAATGTCTGGACTCTGGGTATGAGCAGGTTGTCATCCTGTAAAATGCCTGGGCAGAACCTCAAAATGGTTATTTTTCTCATCATAACATTCATATTTTTTAATCATGTCCCCTCATTAAAGCCTTATGTGGTCATCCTCTCTAAAATGATTATGGTTTGACAATCTCTATCTATGTTCTATGCTTAATTTTTCTTTTGAGTATTTTATCATGAATCACCTCCTCACATGCTATACATTTCATGACTTTATCTCATTCATGGCTCTATTTTTCCTCCAACTAGAATGCAAGCTCCTTGAGGCAGGGATCTTTGTCTGTTAGTTGTTACTGTTGTCTCTGCCATTATACTTTCTGCACCAAGAACACTTGATGATAAGAGGTGCTCATAAGTATTTTCAGAACAAATGAAGGGACATTGACTTTATAGTTAGACCTATATTCAGTTGGGCTTGAATTCTTGTTCCCCTGAAGATGTTGTACCCACATGCTGCTTAGTCTTCTAACTTTGAGTGTTGGTATGAATATTTTTGAATTTCTCTGGAATTTTTTCTCATATATTTTATTTAATCATCTTCCTACATGCCCACCATGTTCTTTATTTTAAAAGATTGGCAACTTTAACTGTTCAGGGTTCTTTTTCTCAAAATTCTTGGGTCTCATGAACAGACATTTCTCCAAAGAAGACATACAAATGGCCAACAGACACATGAAAAAATTCTCAACATCACTCAGCATCAGGGAAATATAAATCAAAACCACAATGAGATATTGCCTCACACCAGTCAGAATGCTAAAATTAACAAGTCGGGAAACAACAAATGTTGGCCAGGTTGCAGAGAAAGGGGAACCCTCTCACACTGCTGATGGGAATGCAAGCTGGTGCAGCCACTCTGGAAAACAGTATGGAGGTGCCTCAAAAAGGTAAAAATAGAGCTTCCGTATGACCCAGCAATTGCGCTACTAGCAATGGACCCCAACGATACAAATGTAGTGGTCCGAAGGGCCGCCTGCACCCCAGTGTTTATAGCAGCAATGTCTACAACAGCCAAACTATGGGAAGAGCCCGGATTTCCATCGATGATGAATGGATAAAGAAATGTGATATATCTGTATACGATGGACTATTACTCAGCCATCAGAAAAATGAAATCCTGCCATTTGCAACAATGTGGAGGGAACCAGAGGGTATTATGCTAAGCAAAATAAGTCAATCAGAGAAAGAAAATTATCATATGATCTCACTCATATGTGAACTCTACCTCTAACGAATGATACACTACATGTTAATTAATTGAATATAAATAAAATTAAATCTAAAAAATAAAGAAATTTCTTAAAAACATTAAAAAAAAGTCGGGTTTCGGTATACCCCTTTAACATACATAATTAGTTTTTTAATGTCTGAAATTATTTGTTAAATCCTAATTTTACAAACATAGTCAATCTGGGGAGCTACCTATGATAGGTGTGTGTGTGTGTATGTGTGTGTGCACTTCCGTGTGTGAAGTCTTCATTTTTTCTTCCCTGTGTTCCCTAGTCGCTATCTGCAAACTTTTAAAACTGTTTGCTCATTTTCCTTTTATTTTTTTCTCTCTCTCTAGTCTTTCATGGCCTCTATGTTTTGAGCTGCTTCCATTTCCCTTTGTGTTGTTTCCAATGTGGGCATGATTTTGTGGGACGATGCTTTTTTTCTCCTTTCTGCTTATTTCCCATATTTGGCTGGTGCATGTTTCATCTCTTTGGGTAAACTTGACATAGCTTGCTAGTGCACTTTTTTTTATAGGTATTTTTAAAGTCTTATTTATGGCTGTTCGCTCATATTTTACGTTTGTTCTGTGGCAGGATTTTTTCCGGCGCAGCTTAGTCATCTTTCACATTGTGCTGTTCCTCTTCTTCTTGCTTCTTGTGGGAGCTTTGTCTGGATCCTGTGCTGCATCTCTTCTAAGTACTTCTCCTCTTCGAATGGGGCGGGCTTTTACAGGACAGCTATCTTTGGGCGTTTGGGTTGCGCCTGTGCCAGAACCGGTCTATAAAACAACCAGAGTTTTCTCGAGCGGTGGGGTGGTAGCTGGTTTAGCAGGGGTCTATGACTGTGGGTCATTTGAGCCTTTACTTCACGATTTTCCAAAGCCATTGGCTTTGGCCACAGCTCAGGGTTGTGGGATGGGCGGCAGGGCTGCCCCTCTGGCTAGCCTGCATTACCCTGCTGTAGTCGCTCAAAGAAATGAGAGTTGAGCTTGACCTCTCTCGGTCTGTTACACTTCCTTTTGGAAGCTGGTTTTGCTAAAATCGTTTTATAGGTTTGCCACCACAAACATCTTTTGCAACAAGTGTTTTTGACCTTCACTACGTTTTTCAGCTCCTTCTCCTCTCTTGTTACCCAAGGTTATAGGTATTTTTAAAGATAAATGTAAATCCTGTGGAGTTTCATTATATCACACTGCCTCTTAGATCTTTTTTATGCATAGATGTGTGCCCCAAGAAGAAAAGAGAGGTGGATGTGGATACTTGAAAACAACAATATTTGACATAGAGAAGAAAGGTTTTAAAGAGAAAGAATGGACAAGGAGACATTACTGGGTGGGCTGTGGAGAGGCAGACTCTGGATGCTTACTGGGTGAGCACTGATGGCCACCCCCCGGGATACAAAGTCGAGGAGAGGAAGATTTAGGAAAGAAGACCGTACGTAAGCTCTGATTTGCACATGTTTTGTCTGAAGCATTTGCCAGCTATTCTGGTTGAACATTCCAGCCCTCACTGAATATTGAACAATAAAGCTGGTGAGGAGAATGAGTTTGAGATGGGAATTTGAAAGTAACTACTGCACATGGCAATTTGAACACAAAGAAAAAAAAAAAACCATGATAGATGTAATCATTGAGATAAAGTGCGTATTATCTGAAAGGCCAAGGCTGGTGTGTCAGATTTTGGAGGCTCTGGGTCTAGGGAGAGGAGGCCCTGTGAAAGCAGAGAAATAAGAATAAGGGAGAAACAGGCAGAATTTCACTTGTCTGCAAGGAATGTTGATCTGGATTATTTTAACGATGCCATCTTAATGGTGTTTCAAAATGTTGTTGTTCCTATGCACAACTCTTATGGTCATTTATTGATTCACATGATACATTATTTTAAGCTTCTTTTATGTGCCATATCAGGCCCCGGGGTAGAAGGGGTGGGTAAGTCACAGCCCTAGTTGATGACTGCCTTAGCGTAGGCTGTTATAACAAAAATGCCATAGATTAGGCGCCTTATAAACAATAGACATTTATTTCTTACACTGTGGGGGCTGCAAAGTCCAAGATCAAGGTGCTAGCAGATTCAGTGTCTCATGAGGGCTTGCTCCCTCGTTCTTGCTGTGCCTTCACACGGCAGAAGGAAGGTAATGGAGGTCCATTTATAAGGACACTAATCCCATTCATGAAAGTTTCACCCTTGTGATCGAATCACCTCCCAAAGGCCCCATGTCCTAGTACTATCACACTGGGGGTTAGGATTTCAATATGTGCATTTTGGAGGGACACATTCAGTGCATTGTCAGATACTTATCCAGGTACTAGGGATGAACCAGTGATGGACACAGACAAAAATCTCTACCATCATGAAATTGCACTGGGAAATGGGGTTTTTCTTTGCAAAATTGTGCTTTATAAGATACACACACACACACACACACACACACACACATATATATATATATATATAATACACGTATCATTTGATGATTCATATACATTTGGTTTTCTTCCAGGGTTTCTGGCTCATAGTTTCAGAAGACATTAGAATTTCTTAAGTGATGAGAGCTTAGACATATCTCCTATGTTAAGTTAATAAGGTGACTTTTGGAAAACATCTAAAGATGGGGGCTGGTTGACATTAGAACCAACCACATGAATAGAGGGTTGGAACTTTCAGTCCCCTCCCCAGCCCCCAACCTTTGGGGAGGAGAGGGAGGTAAGGAAACAGCCAGCAATTTAATTAACCATGCTTATGTAATGAAGTATCCATAAAAACCCCAAAGAATAGGGTTCTTTGAGGATATGGGGAGAGTGGTGCACCTAGAGAAGACTTGGAAGTTCTGTGCCCTTCCCCCATATTTTGTCCTATGCATCTCTTCCATCTGGTTGTCCCTGAGTTATATTCTCTTACAATAAACTCTTGATCTAGTGAGTAAAATGTCTGAGTCCTGTGAGCTGCTCTAGCAAATTAACCAGACATGAGGAGGAGCCCGTGGGAATCTCTGATTTAAACCGGGCGGTCCTGACAGGCATGTGAAGTCAAAGGAGGGGGTCACTGGAATTCCAATCTATTGCCAGTTGGTCAGAAGCACAGGTGATAACCTGGCCTCACACCGGTGGCATCTGAAGTGGAGGCGGGAGTATTCCTGGAGGATTGAACCCTTCACCTGTGGGCTCTGATGCTGTCACTGGGTGGAGAGTGTCTGAATTCAGGTGAATTGTAAACCACTTGGCTGGTGTCAGAAAATCGCTTGTTGATATGGGGAAGTCCCCCCACCATAGCACACTTGTTGGAATGGAACCCAGGAACCCATGATACTTTCCAAGGGGGAAAAAGCAGTTATAAATATAGGATGATTCCTTTTTGACTAAAACTGTAAGAGATAGCAAACCACATGAAACCCGTTATAGGTTAAGAATCACTGGGTTAGGCTTTTGTACAGACGACTGAATAAATTATATTGCAGACAATAATTAAAGGGAAGAAAAAAGCCTATGATGACTTTTGAGTGCCAAAGAGACGACAGAGATCCCTCTCTATTACAAAAAAAAATCAGTGAGGCGTTAGCCATTCTCATCTTACACTGAAGGCACCCAGAAGTCAGCGCGTTAAGTGCTTTGCCCCGCGTCACACAGGCGCTCAGTGGAGGGACTTGAGCTCTGTCCAGGCTTCTGTGACTTATTCCATCTCACTGCATTACCCACTAAATTATTGCCCACCTTGATTCCAGGAGTATGGCTTTCGCCTGAATAAATAAAGCCACTCTGTTATTCTGTTTCTGTTCTCCAGCTCCAGCTGTTCTTGCCTATGGTGAGGACAACAGCAGGCTCCTTCTTCCCTTTCCTCTGTTCCCATGCCTCAAAGTAAGTGCTAATTAATAAAGCTGTTTAGTTTTCCAAACATCTGAAAGGCATAAAAAATATGGAGACTTGGAACAGCAGGCCTTTTTTTTTTTTTTATTTTCTAGCCAGTGATCTGAAAAGTTTGAGAGGTGATCTAGGTACTGGAGGAAGTAAAGAGATGCAGGTTGTGGCAGAACATGTCAAAGACTGAACAACCGTGAAGAATTTCTCCGCCGACTAAAGGGTGCTAAACAACAGCTAAAACCAGCCATCGAAGGCAGTATCTTTTCACATTAAAGAAATATTAATTTGACTAAATGTTCCAAGACCTTGTTATATAAACATAACTCAAGTAGCCTGAATGGAAGAAAAAAAATGTGGCAGACAAAGCTGTCCACAGCTCACATATTAACACCAGAAAGCACAGAGTATGCTTACTCGGATTAATAGTCTTTGTTCAAAGCAAAAGCAACTGCACTTCGCAACTTTCCTTCAGAAACTTGCTTTCAGTCCCTTGCATCAGGCGGTGAGGGTGCGGTTACTTCGTGGGCTTGTATCCGCAGGAGCTAATGTTCGGGTTCACCGCCGCCAGCATAGACATTTGTGGGTTCCTGCCTGAGAAATCATGTCTGTGTGAACCTGTCTGCAAGTCCCTGTGAGCGCTGGGTTTGGAGGCAGGTGCAGGAGCCTGGGGCATTCCGAGGGCCACACCTGGGATCCTCCGTTTCGTGTGTGTGTGTTTGCAGACGTGTGTCTGTGCATGCCGTTGTGAGAGTTGCATGTGTGGGTAAATTTCAGTGCTTTACGGTTGTGTGCGGGTGTGAGCACCTCCATGGGGAGGGGCATGAGTGCCTCTCTGTGCAAGCTCTTTGTGTGTAAGCACGCCTGTGCAAGGCCAGGTGTGTCATTGCCTTCGTAAGGACGTGTGCATGCATGTGTGTTATGTGAGTCTGGGGGAAGGTAAGGAGTCTGTCAGCAGTGTCGAGGAATGACAAAGTGTTACTGGAGGGGCTGTTTCTCTGCTGTCATGCTTCACTGTCCGCGTGGAAGCTGTTTCCAGAAATGGCTGCTGCCGATTTGTCGTGCTGTTAATTGATGTCAAAGCTGTGTCTGTTGGGTCTGGCACTCAAGCGATAAAGTGAAATTTCCAAACAAGTGCAGACCCCCTGAAGCTGTCCTGAGTTTACAAGGTGATTGAAAACAGACATTTTTAGGGGAAAAAAAGATTACATTTTTGGCAGCACTTCT
Organism: Ailuropoda melanoleuca; assembly: GCF_002007445.2. Taxonomy (NCBI): domain Eukaryota; kingdom Metazoa; phylum Chordata; class Mammalia; order Carnivora; family Ursidae; genus Ailuropoda; species Ailuropoda melanoleuca. Next base: position 102,191,638 of record NC_048228.1, read on the forward strand.
GGAGGGCCAGTTTGACAGGTCAACGTGTAACACACTTGGGGTGGACTGAGGCAGGGGCGCTGAGGACAGGAATGGAGGTGGGGACAGGAGAGGAAAGGGCAACCAGCCAAGCTGACCAGCTGAGACAGTTTCTCAATGCATTTTCCCAGGCTCTGAGTGGTTGGTAACCACTTCAATGCTCTTTTCCCCGAAGAGGAGGATCCTAGAACCAGGTGAGACACCATCCAGAAAACCCTCTTTGTGCCCGTTTTAGGAAACATTCCCAGAGTGAGGAGGCTGCTTCAAGCAGATTTCAGATTACAACCCAGATTAACAAAATGTGAGAATTATAGAATTCAGGTTTTTATTTCCTCCTAATATTCCTTTTTGTTTCCCTTGATCACATTTATTTCTATAAAAAATATTCAAACAAATCAGGGGTATGACAATTGTTGGTTAGTTAGGGAAGGAAAGGAAGAAGGTCCGTAGGACTGTCCATGGTTTCCTTCCCTGCATCCTGTTCTCATCCTTTCATTTGAAATCCAAACACACAAATACTCTGGTTTTCTCTTTCAATAGGTAATTGGAAATATTGCCGTAGCATGTAAGGTACCTCTTACCAAAAGACAGTTTTAATTCCCTTTTTACCTATTACATCGATTTTCACTGAATATCATTTTTCTCAATTGATGCTATAGGTAAATACTTTAAAAAAAAAGATTTTATTTATTTATTTGACAGAGAAAGACAGCAAGAGAGGGAACACAAGCAGAGGGAGAGGGAGAATGCGGGGCTCAATCCCAGGACCCCGGGATCATGATCTGAGCCTAAGGCGGACACTTAATGACTAAGCCACCCAGGCTTCCCTATAAATAAATACCTTTAATAAGCCTTGTATATGCTTATACACATGCAATTCACAATTAGGATGCAAATGCAAATTTGCAACATACATGACAATTAAAGCAAGCTATATTTCATAGTTTACAAAAATGCTTGTGTAATATACACCAATTACTAACTCGCTATACAGATAAACAGACTTAGAGCCAGCGGTGAATAATTAAAAGTGATTTTAAGCATGCATGCAGAGTGTTTCCCAAAATGACCAAACCTACATAAAAATGCAAGTGCCTTTTGAGGATGAAACTGTTAATCTGCAAAATAAAAGTATGTCTTCAAATGGGACACTACTTAAAAGAGGTGTATAACTACATGATCCAAGTATTGATGGGATATGTAAACTTGTAGGAGATCAAAATGCCTCCCCACTCCTAAAGACATTATTGTTCCAAGGCCTCGGTGAATAGAGTTTTACTGGCAAACACATTAAATGTTTTTAGGGCCTCTTTTGATGACTGACTGTGTGTTTCTTTTTTCCTCCTTGAAATCTCTCTCTTGGTCTATGGCCTTTTAAGGATTTCCCAGCACTTCTGTGATGCCCCCACGGAAATGGTGAATTAAAGTCAGGCCCAAAGTTCTCTCCTACATGACAGAGCTCCCTGATGGGGCAGCCTGGGTCGAAGGAGGTTGTGTAGACTGCACACTGAGTAATGAGCATTCCCCTTCCCTTTGCCTTCGGAACACTCAGACCTCCACAGCTTGTGGTCAGAATGAGGAACTAGAGAAAGAGCCATGAAGGCTGAATTAAGATGTGTAACTTAGATCTGTGGCCAAACAGGCTTTTAGAGACTTGATTCCCAGAGTCTTAGGGTCCATGGCTGTCAACTGTGACTTCATATTAAGGTCCATCTAGGAGAGTTTTCTCAAAACCCCAATGCTACCCCCCAAGGATTCTAATGTGTTTGGTCGAGGTCTTAGGCTTAGATGTGGGTACGTTTGCCTGGAGTAACACCTCTGCCTAGCTCCCTCTGGGACTCGCAGTACCCAATGTTAGCCTTGGGATTCAGAGATTCAAGACCCTGGATGTCATCTTTCCTCAAAGACAAGGTCAACATCATTATGAGCTAGCTGAAGAGGAGATGTTCTTCTCACCTCCCCACACTCTTCCCTGGGCCACACCTCTTGAAAGTATTGACAGGGTAGCTTCTGTGCTTCCCTTTGCTTCATCACTCGTCTGTCCCAAAGTGTGATTTAGAGAATTGGTTCAATAGGGAGAAATTGCTGTTGCTCCTCTGGAGCTCTAGCCTTTCTAGCCTCTCGTGGATCTTTCTGCTCAGAGAATAGGGTCATTACGGTCTTCCTCTGGTTCCACATTGAAAGCATACAGGGATGAGTGCTGAGTTCTCAAGAACAGGTATGGAGGTCTGTATCTTTCTGGCCCCAGTTAAGAGGTAGCAAATTCCCCTGCAGCAGCTGGCCAGGATAGGGTCTACTGGTCATTGTCTCCCTAAGGCAGAACATCTCAGTGGGTTGGACCTTGCCACTCAATTGCATCCCAGGACCTTAGCATCAGTTGGGAGCTTGTTGGAAACACAGACGCTCTGACCACCGCTCCCCACCCCCACCACCGGGACCACTGAATCAGAATCTGTATTTATAGAAGGTCCTCAGGAGATGTACTACACATGAACGTTTTTGAGCAACGCTGCTTTCAGCCAGCACCCCTTTCTCCATCCGACTATATAATGAAATCATATGAGAAGCTTTTAAAAAGTAAACTGAAGCCCAGGTCTCACCAATTAAATCGGAAGCTGTTGGGTGGGACCTGAGCGTCAGCATTTTTAGAAGCTTCTCACATGAATATGAAGCTGGGATTGAGAGGCATCATGTTACAGTCCAGGAACAAATTATTCTTAAGACTATTTCAGACACAGGTCTAAATTATCAACTCAAATGTGTACGTATTAGCAGTAAAACCAATATTTTGATTTTTATTCAAATGACTTTTCTCTTTATATCTTCATTGGTCTGAACACACAGGGATAAAAGCCAGATTTTTTTACTTTGCACCCTTTTTTTTTAGCTATTTATTTATTTATTTATTATTATGTGATGTTAGTCATCATACAGTACATCATTAGTTTTTGATGCAATGTTCCATGATTCATTATTTGCGTATAACATCCAGTGCTCCATGCAATACGTGCCCTCCTTACTACCCATCACCGGCCTAGCCCATCCTCCCACCCCCTCCCCTCTAAAACCCTCAGTTTGTTTCTCAGAGTTCATAGTCTCTCATGGTTCGTCTCCCCCTCTGACTTCCCCCCCTTCACTTTTCTCTTCCTTCTCCTTTGTCCCTTTTTAAATGCCAACAAACTCTTAGGTCCCATATGAACTCCCATGTGTTGCTGGGGGAAAAAAAAAAGAAAAGTAAGGCTTGACTCAGACAACAGATGGATACAAGCCAAAGAAAAATATTCCCTAGCTTTCCTACATGATGCCAAGGGTTACTTAGAGGCACAAATGAGAAGAGGCTTGAGTGTTGTTGACCCTTCCACTGATTGGTTATCCAACACTTCTGGGAGATTTCTCTGTGGGTATAAACACTCACTGAGCCCTTCTTTCACCCTGAGCATGGGGTCTGAGAGTAATCATTTATACCTTAATTACCTTCTGATTGTGTGTGTGTGTGTGTGTGTGTGTGTGTGTGTGTGTGTGTGTGTGTGAGGGGGCTGGGTGGAGGGGTTCCTGCCAAATTGATAGACATTTTGAAACTTTCAGATTTTCTGGGTTGAGTAAGGAGTTAAACAGTATTGATGGGGTTAGAATCCTCAGTGAACAAAAGGGTGGGGGCAGGTTACAAAAATCTTCCACCCACCTCCAGAGCCCCATTGTGCCCTAGTCACCTATTCCTACCACATAGAACAAAGACCACAATCTGGCAGCCTATGGCAAAAATCTGGCCCATGTATACACTTTTAACATTTGTTTTGTATTAGCTGCTGAAAGTTAGAAATTGAGAGATCTCATGTAAATTTTGGACTTCTGACTTTTCATAGAATACAGAAAACTGACAATGGATGTTCCTAGTTCAAAGCCTTAGTAGTTAGGAAACATTAAGCAAGTCATGCAGCTATTGGGAACCTCAATTTCCTTGTCTGTAAAATAGGAATAAAGATATTCACTTACCTCATGTGTTTTTTGTGAAAATCAAATAAGCAATCTATGTAACCGTCCCTAAACGTTGTCTGAATTATAGTAGAATCTCAATAAATGGAGTTTGAGTCATTATTATGATTATTAAGTAAGTTACAAGGACTATCCAGGCATAAAATACAATAATTCTGATATTACACACCAAGATTATCTCTCTATTAATTAATAAGAGTTACATAATAGTTCTTAAAGTGTTGTCTCTCTTTTAGTCTGGTCTGAGTTTTCTGATATCCATGCACTCTGAACAAAATACCTTTGAAGTGCTGGATATGGGAGACAGACAGACCTTTCCAGCCTCAGAGAAGCCAAGTACTTCTGGAAGACCCTTCACATCATCTGAATATACATCACTAGTTCAGATCGCCACACTGAATACTGGCAGCATTTCCTAAAAAAACCAAAAAACAAAAAAAAAAAACCCAAACTTTTCCACAATAACTTTCTGACCAAAATGGAGAAATCTGTAACTGTTTGAAGCCTGCTACACGCGGTACAGAGCACACTGATAGTCATAACTAGTCCTAGTATATTATTTAGAAGACGTGCCAAGAATAGTTTAGCATCTTAGAAATAAAAAATACATTGATGACTAACAAGTGTCTGACCTTGAGCTGGGCAATAAAGTACACTGACCTTGAGCTGGGCAATAAATACAAGAGACCAAACAAAGTCTTAAAACTCATAATTTACTGCCTGAGAATTCCATTCCAGCTGTTGCTCTGGTGGGAGAGCTTGAGTTTTCTGCCAAATTAAAGTTGAAACAGAAACGTAATATATTCAGTTGGTAAAAGTTCTCCTAGAAATAAATAATATCGAGTGAGTAAAGCCCCAACGTGCAGGCTTGTTTATAACTGCCAGTGCTTTCCCTGAAACACAGCTGCAGGATTAAAGGCACAATAATGTTTAGCCTTTTCCAAAATTTCCACATCTTTTATCCAATAAAATCCTTACATCAACTCCCTAAGACTGTTAATAAAGTTAATTAGTTAACATAGTCTACGTTATGCTCTGCTAATCGAAACTCTCTAAAAGTCAGTGACTTAACAAAATAAGTTAATTTCTTGCCCACATGATTTCCTATTCATTGAAATTCTAAGGGACTCATCGATCCAGAGTCTTCTTGTATTTTAACTCTACTGTCTCAACATGCAGACTCTACCCTGGTCGTGACAAAGAGTTAGGACAGCACCCCTCTTTAGAAATGGGGAGCCACACACACGGGCACCGCTTGGTATGAGGAAAGGTAGCATCTATCAGTGGATCAGAGCTGGAGGACCTGGCTCATGGGTCCCACTCACACTTAGCGGCAGTGGGATTTGAGCACTATCTGAGGGTCATTAGTCCAGTATTCTCTTTAGCAAGTGGGAACAGCAAAACTTGCTGTTCATTCATCAAGATAATGTATTGAGAGTGCTTGGAACATTATCTAATGAAAGCAAAATAAATAAATTATACTTTTATATACTAAGGGATCAAGAAATCTTCATTAAATTAAAGTTGTTGTGACTCAATTTTTTATATCAACGTGGCTAGACGATGACTCATATACACTGCTCGAGTAAGTTCCCTAGCTGTGGGAAAGAGGCATTGATGGGGGAAGTCCTGAGTTGCTTCAGTGAGCTGGACCCTAGCAATCAGAGACTCTTCATTCCTCCCCTATCCTTTGAATGTGGGTTTTGTTCGCCTTCCCTGTTCCCAGTAGCTGCCCAAGGATACAGTGGTGCTGAGACTATTTGCACGGTATACGTGACTGATCCCAGTTAAGGCCTCTATATGAAGTTTTAACATTTGGTGGGCAGGTGCGAAGATTTACTTTTCTTGAGGCTGCCCAAGACGAGCCCTGTGCATAAGACCTTGTTTATTACACCTGCCACCTACCAACCTGGAGTGGCTTCCTCTTCCTTCCCTAGTTCCCTGTGCTGCCTGCATAGGGGCTGCATTCAGATAACATCCAGGGGCATCCGAGGAAGTCTGAACCAACATGCCCAGGAATATCTTTAATTTTATATGGTGGAAATTCAGAGGGCAGATTAGGATAAGGGAAAGGGGGAATGAGGTGTGCAACAGATCTTTGGGAAATACACCCTCTGCCACCCAAACTGGTGTTCATTTGCCTATTTAATGTCCTACATGCAGGAAGAACTTCCAGTCTCTCTGCCTACCCGAAACCTTCTAAGAAACCAACATTAGTCACCGTCTTTTCCTGAAAACTTTTTGACTTTGCTCTCAACTCTCAGTTTCTTTTTTCTTCAGAATCCTGAGTCTCTTACATTATGCACTATTTTTTTTTTTAACGTGGCCACTGTTAGATGACGCATTTGAGTGTGAAAGAACCTTAGTAAATACGAGCAAATTGAATGAAGATTTAGATTTTTAGCTTATTCCCTAAACTCAGTATGAGCCTAGACCTGACTCTGACAGTATTTATGTAACTTTGCAGATCTATTTATGTACTTATGCAGTATTTATGTAACTATATAATAGCTCTTAAATTTTCATCTGTGAACTATGTGGTTTAGATGGCCTTTAAATCACTTTCTAAGTTGAATGTCACTCATTGTTTCAAGAAGTATCTTTTTTGGATCAGAAGGTTAGTTGGGTCCAGGATATAATGATCAATAATTATGATGTGGAATTTAAGATATAATAGGGGTGATATTAACAGAAATTATATATGTAATTATTTTCTCTCTCTAAATATATATGCATATATGTATCTTTACCTATATTTATAGCTATAATAATTTAGTATATTGAAAAAATGCTTTTCTTTCTCCCTCTCTCCCTTCTCTTTTTTTGGACTACTCTGCAGCCACTGTCAATGTAAATTTGATCTGGCACATCAGTCGTCGCCCTAAATCCAGAGATGACGTGTTCCCTGTCTACAAGGCAACAGATGAGACTCTATGCCAAGCCCCTGTTCTCTATATCACTTCTCCATCCTTCATTATCTCCTAGAGACAGATTCATAGTCCTCAATGGCTTCACAGACTGAAAGCATTGTTATTATTTACACTTACTTTCTTCCCACCTGTTTCTAAAAAAAAATGGTTTGTAGTCAAACAGAAGGAAAACAAAAATCTGCATGTTCTATCAATCTTCCTGTCTCCTGAGATGTTGAGATTTATAGAGGGAAGAAGGCAGTAGTGGAAGGAACACTGGATAGGGAGATAGAAGACTTGTTTCTAGGTTAAAGGAAATGATTTAAGAACAAGTGTTCTGGGACTGGAAAGTGCTATCTACACATCAGGAAACCTTACTATTATTCTGGGTGGTTTTGTTTTTGTGTTTAGGTCATAACAAGTGTATATGCTTGAAAATGCCACTTCATTTCCTCAGCTTACTCTCCCATAAATTAATGGGTTTTAACCAAATATTAACAATCTAATATCCAGCCTGAAGATATATATTTACTTAAAAACATATTACTTCTTAATTTGGACAACTCATTGTATCCAGCACTAATAGATAACAGATTTAATCTATTGACTTTAAAGAGAAGAGAAAGGTCAGCCAATGGGAAGTTGCTATGCTAATAAGGTATTTAAAAGACTTATTTTTGTTGTTGTTATTATTATTATTTTTTTAAAGATTTTATTTATTTATTCGACAGAGATAGATACAGCCAGCGAGAGAGGGAACACAAGCAGGGGGAGTGGGAGAGAAAGAAGCAGGCTCATAGCAGAGGAGCCTGATGTGGGGCTCGATCCCATAACGCCAGGATCACGCCCTGAGCCAAAGGCAGACGCTTAACCGCTGTGCCACCCAGGCGCCCCGGTGTTGTTGTTATTATTATTCCAATATTTGAACCTCTTTCCTTATATATCAAAACTCACTCCTTTAACTGTCTTTAATCTTTGTAGTGTTGCTTACTCTCCCAGCCAGAATCTATCCATGGTCCCAATGTGTCTATCATGGCTCCAGCCATTACATCTGAAAGCACAAATGACACAGCATAGTCCCATCCCCTCATATGGCTCTTTCCCCCCCCCAAGGGAGAGGATCTTTCCTAGAAGTACTCTCAAAAACTCTTTCTCTTGTTTTGCTTGCCTCAGCCATGTGATCACTAGTCGTTGGCTATGGCGGGGAAATCTTAATATATCTTATGTTGTAAGAGACAGAAAAAACTTGCTCTTATGTTTTCTAACAACTTTAGTTAGCTCTCGTAGTGGGATAAGTTTTCTGCTTGGCTCTCATTGCAACTTCCAAACTATTTCTTCCATAGAAAATATATATATATA
>NC_048228.1:102200016-102253920 GCF_002007445.2 Ailuropoda melanoleuca
TATATATATATATATGTATATGTATTTCTAGGTATTTGTCATTAAATTTTATTGCCCTCTTCTTCTTTATTGCTGTCATCAACCACTCACCAGTCAGCAGCCCTTTATCCTTTGATGTCTTTAGCATCTGGCTTACAGGGTCTTCTTTACCATTAACTTCTGTTACCATTATTGGTGGTCTTCACCACCACTCTGACAATAGTATCCAATAACCTGGTCTGCCGTTTTCTTGACATTTCATTTCTAATGACTGTGTCCCTCTCTGCTCCCATTTTCTGGTGCCCATTCCCATAGTCTTACACTGGATCTTGTCCCATTTATGACTGACCATTCACTAAGATGTCTATTTTAGACAATGCCCCATTGTCTAACAACCATTTTATTCTATGTAAGAAATCACACTTTCTAGATAAGTGTATTTTCTTCTCTCCCAGAAAATTATTTCACGTATGTGTCTCCCTTCTAAAAATGATAGCTTTCCCCATGCCCACACACAAGGGTAACCAACAACCATGGCTAATCTTTCATGAAGCCTGTCGTTTAAGTTTGACTTTGTCTTTCCACCACTAAGATCCTGGACTGACTACTTCCATCCTCCTATTCTCATCCTTCCAGCCTATTAAAATGCATGGACTTTCTCTTCTCTAATGTCAGCCTTTCTACACCCACCCCCTACTCAATTTGTTCACAGGTAAAATAATCCATCATGTTCTTTCTGTCTTGTGTTATTTTCTATACTTGCCTTAAAAATAAATCTTCAAATCCCTCAACTACTCATTTATAGAGTTATCTCCCTTGCTCAATACTTCAACTGGCCTGGGTCACTTGTTAGGTGAAGTGAGCCAGACCCTCATCCCGGAATCCCTGAAACTTTGGTTGCTGTTTTGACAGGCTATGCTAGTTGCGATTGCCTACTTACTGTTATGTCTAAACATGGAAGCACGTGGTGTGCCACAGGTCTAATGAGTACGCTAGACTAGGTGAATCCAAATCACCGTTCCTGCGCCTACATTCTGCAGAACACCATGACTAATTTCTGCTCCTTTTATAAAACTTCCCCTCTCTTGAGGCTTCACTGATGGTTCAGCACATGGATCATTATGCCACATAGTTAATTCTATATCTTATTTGATCATTCATTGTTGCTTTACAGGTGTGACTCCTGTCTCTTTCTCTAGATGGCAAGGGAATTTGTATTTTTAAGCCTAGATATCAACTTCATTGACTGAATACAAGTGCTTGCATGTAATTTTCATTTGTAAAGTGAATTTTCTAGTGAAAATGTTATTAGTCTCCTGTTAAGTCGACTGTCTTTGTTAGCAGCACCTGGATACGCAGTTCCAGCTGCATTATTCATTTTCTCTGTCATCTGTAACTTGGGATTTTTTAGAATCTGTTTTTTGTGCCCAGAGTACTTAGAGAGTCTCAGTAGAACTGTCCTCAGTTGGTGACACCCATGTAGTGGTCTCTTTAAACTTCTAATGAGTGCCAGGGAGGTAGCAGAATTCTCACATCTGAGAGCTTCACCCCCATGGTTTGCCGCAAAGCCTTGTATCCTCATTATTAGATACTTCCTGGTAAAAATCAAACCAAGGTCTCTTCCACTCAGCAGGATCCTGGGAGGCGATCTCTAGCCTGATAACAACAAGGCTAAATCTCAAACTACTTTTTCCATTTTCAGGAGGTGACTGTATTTTCATGTCTTTGACATACATGCCGGTGGCACGTTTATGATGCTATGCGCTTGTGGACCCTGAATTCTGGCAGACCTGAGCCCAATTCTAGCTCTTCCACTTACTGGTATAAGGGGATACCCAGCCTCTCTGAGCATCACTTTTTTAATCTGTTAAAAATGGGAAGAATAATAGCATAATTTCATAAAATTGAACATAGATACAGTCAGGCAAAGCATGTGAGGTTCTCAGCACAGACTTAGAATAAAAGCCCAGTGAATGCTAATTTTATTATTTCTGTTTTTATTTAGGAAATCTATGTGAAGGGAACTTTTTTATATCTAATAAAAATGTTTATGCTCAAATATTATTGTTTCACTGTTATTTATAAAATTAAGTAGTAAATAAAAATCCAAATGGACATTAGAATGAAGAATATATATGAAGAGATAGTATGTATTACTACTATGCTTATAATTATTTCGGATAGTGTATAATGCAGCTTTGCTTCCAAGTTAACTGATTGCAACAAGATGAAATTTAATATGTAGTATGATGTTAGTGACATACACACAAATCCTCCACACGTGTAAACATAGCTGGTGCAGCTGGTGATAATGGTTAGGGTAGAGCCATACGGCCTGAAGGCTTCCTTAACAGTGCTGGCAGAAAGGAAGCAGTGGAGTGTGGCTCCCCTGGGCATGTGCCTCTCGGCAGGGTGCTGCAGCACATTGAGAAGAAAGGAAAGAGGTAATGGAGCAGTTAGACGATGGCCTCGGCCTAGTGGTCATGGAACCATGGATTCCACTTCCTGAACTCACTAAGGCCTCTAGGGAAAGCCACTGTCCTTTGATGGATCTATTTCTACATCAGTAGAAAAAGGTCAGTAGATTAGGGCAAACAAATGAAAATTTTAATCATCTTTGTGAGGGTCTGTGAAGTGCCATGAAAGCTTCATATTTGCCTCTATACTCACAGCTCTGCAGGTAGCTATGATTATCTCTTTTTTTTATGAGTAAAGAAGCAGGCTCAGAAAAAAACAGGCATATTTCGCACAGTTCGTACCTTGCAGAGTTGAGATTTGCACATGGTTTTATCAGGTCCTAAAAATCGTATTCCTTCTTTTGTCCATGGGACTGAATGTAAGACTCTCAGCATGGGGGAGCAGTAGAGAGGAGGCTGTATTACTCACTAAAGTATGTAGGAAAGGAGAACCAGCACTTAGCCAAGTAAGGCAGTCAAGAATTCTGTGATTTCTTACCTTCCTGGCTTCCCTGGGTTCCCTTTGCATCTCTTCCTGCTGCATTAAGACCTGCACTTCAAGCCTGAGTAGACTTCTTCAAGCAAAACTCTGAGTTTACTAGCTTGCTGTACAACTTCCCCACTACTTAAGAGGATAGTGGAGGTTCTTAGAGTAGCATTCAGTATCCTCCAAGTCTGGTCTTACCCCACCCCATCCCAGAATTTTCTCCAATGATGCCAACACCAATGTCCACTCTGCTCTGACTAGACCTCCACACTCCCCATTTGAACACTATGAACTATGACTGTTCTCTCTTCCACCAGGCTTTTGCTTGTGGCCTCTCCTCACCCACCAGCCTTGGAGCATGTGCCCTTCTTCTGCAAGCTTTGAATCAAAACATCCTTGTTCTCTGTAGAAAAACGACCAGGGTCACTTAAAGACTCATGTAGCCAAAGCCGGGGGAGATAGAGAATCTCTGACTTCAAAGGGCTGTAGGTTTGAATGTCAGAAAGGCTGCTGGAAATGTCACAGAAATGCAGCAGGCTAGAAGATGAGTAGATGGATTTTATGATGTTCTTAAATACCCCAAACTGTAGTTGTTAGTTACAGTGTATTGCTTATAATGGTGATACATGATGATAGATAATTGCTCTTAATTAATTTCATAAATCTATTAATTCATATGTAGGTGGTTACTGCGTAAACTCTATTAGTGCATTTGTGTTTATAACATTTTATAGCTTATAGAAATGAATAATACATGATTTTAATTTTAACTTTATTTTAGTGATGAAAACTTTTTCCCTAGGAATATATTATAATAAAGCTATTCTTTATATCTGAAGAGCTGTTTTTATTTTAAAAATATCTTTAGGTCATTATCTTATTTGGTACTTGAAGTGCTGCTTAAAAATACTAAGAAATTGAGGGTCAGAGAGGTTAAGTAATTTTTCTCAAGCTACACAGCATGCAAGAGGACTTCAGATTAGAATATATGAATGTTTCATTACTTTCTCCATAGGTCATGGTATTTCTTTTCAAAAAACAAGTAGTTGATTTAAAGTTTAAAGATTTGGGCATTTTTTTCAATCTGTTCCTGGAAGATGGGAGGTGGGGAATGCGGCACCCCTCCTTGCTGATTGGATTTTGAATTTATTTTCTGTATTCTGAATTATATAAAAAAGAGAAAATTTTTCACTGATTGCCTTTCTTCTTGGTGAAAGTCCGTTCTATATTTAGCAGATACCTTTTTGATAACTATGCCATTGGATTTGATATTCCTTTTAGTTATATTTATATTCCTAAGAGCCAAACTCATCAGCAACTGCAAATAAAGTCACCATCATCATCACTCACAATATTATTTTTGCCAAGTGCAAAATATAAACGATGGCATGGCTGAAACGTATTGATTGTATTTCTTTGGAAAATCATGAAACTTCCTCTGAGATATACTATTTGTCATAACTGTATTTTTAGCCAAGAATAATGAATAACTGATAAAATGAAATATGGTAGGACATAATTGGCAAATGGAGAGCATTTTGCAGAAATCACTCCAAGTATTTTGAATTTCATTTCTAGTCATGGTTTATTTAACACTAGCTGAGCACTCAGAGTTGTGCACAAAAGATTGATGATCTTTTAGAGCAATTCCTAAGTGTAATATTATGTCTTAAAGAATTATGCCACTCTCTTTAAGGGTGCTGAGAAAGATGTTAGGAGGCATCAATAACAATTCAAGTATTACTAGCCATCTGCATTTTGTAAATCAAGTAGACAGAGGGTTTCCCCATACATCCCCTAAAGGAATTGCGTGATCCCAAAAGACATTTACTAAAGTATTTGTATAACAGTATAGTTTGTTACTGAAAGGTAATAGATTTGTGGATAACCCTAGATGTCTTAAAAAGAAGAATGAAAGAGAAATAAGAATCTACACAGGGGAGAATTGCTATGGAAGTTTGGTGTTGGCATTAATGTTTCAGTTGGCATTTCCTAAAGAATCATTTTTGCTCCCAACCGGGATGTCATAAATGTTCTGTCTAGAGAGTGTTGTTCTAAATAGTTCTCCTGTGTCCTAAAGATTTTTATGAGGGTCTCTCAGTACATATGTTACCTCCAGGAAATCATTCATTCGTTGAGAACCTTAGGATCTTAGAAACTTGAGAAGTTGGTGTTTGTAACAAATGCTTTCCATACACCTTTCTCATTTCTGTCTTGCTTGCTTGCTTTCTGTGCTTTATCATCTTTTCAGGCAGTGGGATATTGTAAAATTAGTATAGGTTTAGAGTCAGAAAACTTGATTGGGTTGCAGATCTGGTATCTATTAGCTTTGAAGCTATGGACAAGTTACCTAGCTTATGTGTGCCTTGGGTTTTTCATCTATAAGATGGAGATAATAACAGTACTTAGGAGCAATGCTCAGAAAAACGATATAGAATAGATCTTCATTTAAAGTAAGCTATTAAGCCTCTTAACCCTTCTGATTCAAAGATCCCTCTTTTAAAGGTTAGGCAAATAATATACAGTTACCAGCTGACCTAGTAATTGTTGCATCTGATCAAAAATAGGAAAAGAGTTTGAAATGTTCTGGTAAAATAGTTTGCTTTATCTTTTTGGAAGAGACAGTGTTTAAGTGTATTGGAATCAGAGGAACTGAGTTTGAGTCTTGGTGAAGAAATGATTCTACCTGTGAACAAACTGCTTGGACCATTTGGGAGAGGCTGTTCCTATTTTGGAAAATTATAAAAAAAAATCTGTCATTTCTCTAGGTCAATGTGAGACTCCAAAGGAGGTAGTTTATGCAACCGTATAACTATTCAGAATGGTAAAGGGTATTGTTAACATTAGGTGTTAATATCACAATTACTAAGAACCAAATGGACTGCCATGCTTCCTCCTTTTCCCTGTTTCTAGGGAAGAAGAAGAGATATCATGCTTTCCTTTTATGCACTAAATTCAGAAGGGTGCCCTCCCTGATGAATTCCATTTAAACCTTCCACTCTATTGCTGAGAGGAAGCCAAGTCATCATTCAGGAGTCACAAGTCTTTGCAAATCTGTCTGTTAGCTGCTGTGGAGGACACAGAGTTAAGACTTACATGGTTTCTTCCTTGAGGGGTAGAGTCTATTGGGAGAAGTGAGTCTGAACACATACACACAAGCTGGGTGTCAGAAGTGCTCAGAAGTGGAGAAAAACCCGTAGATGGCATTTGCACTGTGTGGCAGAGATCAAATGGGTTGAGTCTTCTGGGAAACAGAAGAGAGACAAGCAGCATTCTTAGAAAACCGTGATGGCAGTGTCAGATTGAGGCAACTGGTGTATACGGCGTAAAGAGAAACTTTCTTTTGACTAAAACCTCCTATGTCATTGGGAAATTGAATGGGACTAAAAACTGGCCACTGTGGAAGCTAGGCTTCATCTAGAAGATATGGGAGAACTAATACAAATTTTAAAGCCAGGTGAGATGGTAATGGAGCTATTTTTATCCACCTTCTGGCATAACCTTGGTTGCTGTTGCTACTGTATGAAGCTACCATACATGGATCTCTTCTTTCACCCTAATGGGGCAGCCCCAGGACTCTCCCTCCTTTTCGTCCCCAGCCTTCATCTGCATGTGAGATTCCTCTCCTTCCCCCCTTCCCAGAAACTTCCCCAACCTGTTCTTTGGTTTCCTTCTATTCCATCCACTATGATTTCCTTAGCCAGGTCACAATCTCTACAGATCAGCTCGATGCTTTGTAATGCCGTTTTCGTCCTCTAGAGAGATCCCACTGCCCACTCACTGTGTTTGCCTGATGATGCCCTGAAGCTTTACAGGTACAGGTGCCATATGGTGGGTAACGTATTTGTTTGTTCGCATGCCTGTTTCCCCCAAGTAAACTGTTACTCTTTTGATGAAATGGCCTATGTTTTGCTCCTTTTTTGTAAGCCACTTTACTTCATTTTATCACCAATAGGCATGATCTTATAGTTATGAGATATAATGTTGCTGACATTAAGCACTAGGAAATCTAATTTGAAATTAGTTCTAAGGTACTCCATCCCCTTAGAATCTAATGGATTCGTACTACCATCTCCTTTAAATCAGCCTCTGCTTTGTTGCTCTCATTTCAATCTGAAATTCATTCAATTATTAAATGCATGTTTATAGAGAGGAAGTTAGATTATGTGAAAAAATCCTGAGATGGATATCAATAGACCTAAGTTCTGGTCTTAGTTCTTCCTCAAAGAGACTATGACCTTAGACAATCATGGAAAATTTGTAGACATGAATTTCCTAGCTATGAATTGAGACATTGGTTGCATGTTCGCTAGGATTCCTTTCAGTCCTAGCATGCTGCAATGTGTGTCGTGCCACAACAGAGTGTTCTTATGACTATCAGAATGAAGATGAAAACTGAGGAAGTTTGAAGGAACCTAATAACCCCCCCTCCCTGTCCACCAGATTACAGAGCAACTAACACACAGGAGCTAGGCAGGTTTTAAAACCCACCATTCATTTTACATCTTAGAGATATCAGTTAGGAAATGTAGCCTGGACATGAAGTCAGAAAAGGAGTTCTTATCACCTCTCCCATGAATTGAACCCTGTTATAGATGGACATCCAGAGGACTGCAGGGAGCTTAGTACACCACAGCAGGAGGAGATGGGGAAATGTTCTTAGCCTGTGGGTAGGTCCTTCTAGAGGAAGACAAAGGACAGGAATATACATCGCTACCTTTAACTCTTATCAGTAATGTAGCCAACAAACGCCCAGATTTCACACATGCCAGTGCCTCCTTCTGTGCTTCAGGTAGTAGCGAATGATGGGTAGCAAGAAAATAGGAAAATCGACCCCTACGTTTCCTGGAGAGGTGGAAGAATTGAGGAGACTTTCTAATTCTAGGCAGAGAGGAACATAAAGACCAGCACCACCAGCACACACACCACACACACACAATACATTCTACAAAATGCATGCGGTAAGGTTGGTTTTAACAGAAATGATAAAAAATGTGTTATTCTTTAGAACCTAGAATCAAAAGATGTCATTGAGATTGAGGAGTTGCTGACGTGCAGCCGCTACTTGGAGCATTTATCTTTCTGGTCTCATTCCTACTTTATGAAATTTTTATTATCCAAAAAAAAATTATAACAGGTTCAAAAGTGTATTTATTGGTTCAGTGTTGAAACTCATATATCTTCTCATAAAAATGATGACTGAACATGATTCAAAGGCAGAAAATTAGGTATTGCAATAATAAATCCTTCAAAGTCCCTTCTCTGTCTCTAAACAAGTAAATAAATGCAAACAATGGACATGGTCTCTCTTTACTCTTCTAGACAATGTCCCTATGCATTTTTTCACATGCTCCCTCTTTGCATATAATGCTCTTCCTTATCTTGCCTGCTGTTAGTCCTCAAAGCTAAAAGAATTTTCTCCACCTTCTCACAGATAGAAATCTCTCACAGCCTCACTGGGATATCTTCCCTGACCTCTGAACTAAGTACAAAGTAGTCTCTCTCTACTCTCTCTCTTCCTCCCTCTCTCTCTGTTGAAGTGTCCCTCTGTAATACTGTAGACATTTAAGAGGACAGACTTCTAATTTTTGTTCAATTGTCAATCAAGTCACTAGTCTGTGCATTGGTCAATATCAGAGACATATACACAAGAGGTTACCAATAACTCTTTGTCCAATAAATGAATAATTGATCCTTTTTTGTTCAGTGAAAGAATAATAGATCTTTTAAAAGAAATTTTATAGATGCAATTAAATAGTTTGGTTTTATGGACAATTTTCTAAACCCAAAGGGAGTAAAGTCAAAAGTCTTGAGAAGAAGAAATGGAGACAAGGATTTGAATGCAAGTGGTTTATTTGTGATGTAATTCTAGAAATCAAAGGAGAGAATTAGAGAAGTGAGCAGGGAAGGGAAGAAAGTCAACAAAAGTTCTGCTAACTGGCTGGCATTGTGGGTTGCTGGACCTCCATTTTGGTAAAGACCTCTGAAAAACTTCAAAGAGCAAACCTCAGAATGCTCCCGCCCAAGAAACAAGGAAGCTGAAAATTTTAAGTACTAAACTCTTGTTAATGATCTGTTGAATGCTGCTTCTAGGCTGCTGATTCATTGGTACTTCCAGTCTATCCTTGTGAGAGCCATGTCAGTTCCAGTGAGCAGATAAAGCCCTTGGGCAAAAGTTCCCAGGTACCTGTAGCAGGAAGCCACCAAGTCAGTAATACACAGGAACATTGAGTACAAAAGGAATTGGTAAATGTCTCAACAACACCTTTAAGAGTGGCAAATTCACAGCCAGAAAACATGTCAATTCTTGTAAGGACAAGTTTCTGACCATGTGCAGATAATAGAGTTTGTATGTGATTTGTCCTTAAGTGGCTAATTAATATTCTAATTATACTTGATCAGAGAAAGAGCTCAGTTTTTAACTGCACATGATAGGTTTGACATCAGCCACACAATATTTGTAACAGCTTTCATAAAGGAAGCCCATGATGTTAGACCCATGAGTACCCTCCACTCCTTCCACCATGAATGTTCACAGTATGGGCGCATCGAGCAGGTGCTAGAATGGACAAGAAGGGAGACTGTTTATCCTCCACTGGATGAGTTCTTCCTGTTTATCTGGTTGTGCTAGGGTTTAGCTGAGATGGATACATTTCTAGTGGGCATTGACCTGAGAAAAAAAGATTTACACATTTTGGGCCATGTCATAGGTCCATACCCATGCATCTTTGTGACAATTTTCTTATTTCACTATTCTCAACTTCTAATGTTTTCCAGGGTAAGTCATTTGTCATTGCCCAGGTAACTCTGTGTATATTCTTACCTGTGACCACTTTTCCCATGAAGTTGATGAACAGCTACACAGTGAAGATCTGTCAACTAGGGAAGAATGGCCATCACCACTATGCCTCATGGATATTATTGATTTGGGTTGTTTGCAGAAATTGTCTATTTTCTGCTCACAACAACATATGAAGTTGACTCATTTATGAACTAGTCTCACGTTATCCTTCTAATGTTAGCTGGTCATAGCGAACTCCTAATAGAGCCATAAGTATGTGCTTAGGAGAGACATTGGTCAGAAGACCCCTGTGATGTAAGGACCTGGATTCCCAATGTACCATTTTCATAATATGATGGATTGATGCTGTGCTCTTCTGACAGTATTTAGCTCATAAAGGACTCATTGTACGGTATAAAGATACCATATATGAGTTCACATATAAGTATATCCATTGCATACTCACTGGATGTCTTATGTTCTATTACAGGGTCTCTACTAAGGTCCAGTGGCTTGCCAAAAATTTCTGTTCAAAAGTGAATAGGTATTGTTGGTGGGAATGTAAATTGGTATTTGCATTCCATATTGACATTTACACACACAGCTTGGTTTCAGTGGTTTGTCAGAGAATCCACATGTTGTAGAACACCATGGGTAACATATAGATAACTTTACCTCCTTGAATGTACCGAAGAATAACTGCTTCCTGATCTTAATACAGAAGGCTATAATGCTCTAACCTCATTCAAAACTGACAACCCAATGACTCAGAGCTATATTGCTAAAAGTGGTACTTGCTGCCTTGAAAACTCAAAATGGTCATCCAAGCACTGTTCCAGTTTCCTAGTGATTGGAAGGACAAAGGGAAATATTCTGAAATTTATTTTGGAAGGAATGTCTCAGTATTACCCAAACTCTCAGACTTCTAAAAACTTCACAGATACATCAGGCCCCTGAAACTTTATAAGGTTTAATTTTCCACCTTTTGGGGCATAAGTGCCTTTCCAGAATTTACAGAGTGCTTTGCTATTTCATGGTCATCAGGTCAAATTAACATGATGTTATCAGTATAGTGCAGAGGTATAAAAACTACAGTACCCAAGTCAAACGTAGACTGTTGCCTATTTTCATGCATAAAGTCTTATTGAGACACAATCACATCCATTATTATTTTTTATTTGAGTATAATTGACACACAATGTTACATTAGTTTCAGGTGTACAACATAGTGGTTCAACAACTCTATACACTATGCTGTGCTCAGCACAAATACAGCTACCACCTGTCATCATGCAACACTATTACAATACCATTGACTATATTCCCTACATTGGACCCTTTAACCCCATGACTTCTTTATTCCGTAACTGGAAGCCTGTATCTCCAGATCCCCTTCAATCCCACCCCTCTTCCCTCTGGCAACCACCAGTTTGTTCTCTGTATTTACGCGTCTGATTCTGCTTGTTTGTGTATTCATTCATTTTGGTTTTTGAGATTCCACGTATAAATGAAATCACACAGAATTTGTCTCTCATTCTGATTTATTTCACTTAACATAATGCCGTCCAGGTCCATCCATGTTGTCACAAATGGCAAGATCTCATCCTTTTTCTTTGACCAAGTAATATTCCAATGTGTGTGTGTGTGTGTGTGTGTGTGTGTGTATCACATCTTCTCAATCCATTCATCTATCAATGGATGCTGGACACTTGGGTTTCTTCCATATCTTGATTATTGTAAATAATGCTCTAATAAACAGAGGGATACATATATCTTTTCAAATTAGTATGTATGTTTCCTGTGGGTAAATACCCAATAGTGAGATTACTAGATCATTTGGTATTTCTATTTTTAATTTTTTTGAGGAACTTCCATATTGTTTTCCACAGTAGTCCTACCAATTTACATTCCCACCAACAATACCTGAGGGTTCCTTTTCCTCCACAGCCTTACCAATGCTTGTTATTTCTTGTCATTTTTATTCTGGCCATTCTGTTGGTGTAAGGTGATATCTCACTGTGGTTTTGATTTGTGTTTCCCTGATGACTGGTGATGTTGAACATCATGTATTTGTTGGCCATCTGTATGTCTTCTTTGGAAAATGTCCACTGGGGTCCTTTGCCTATTTTTTATTGAATTATATAATTTGCAAATATCTTCTTCCATTCAGTAGGTTGCTGTTTTGTTTTGTTGATGGTTTCCTTTGCTGTGTAAAAACATTTTATTTTGAAGTAGTCCCAACACTTTAAATTTTTGCTTTTGTTTCCCTTGTCTTAGGAACATATCTAGAAAAAATATTGTTATGGCATATGGCAAAGAAATCAATGCCTATCTTCTCTTCTAGGAGTTTATGGTTTCAAGTCTCACATTTAGACCTTTCATCCATTTTGAGTTTATTTCTTTTCATTCTTTTGCATATAACGGCCCAGATTTTCCAGACCATTTGTTGAAAAGACTGTCTTTTCCCCATTGTATATTCTTGCCTCCTTTGCCATAAATTTATGGAACATGTAAGTGCGGGTTTATTTCTGGGCTGTCTGTTCTGTTCCAATGATTTCTCTGTCTATTCTTGTGCTAGTACCCTACTGTTTTGATTTCCACAGCTTTGTGGTATATCTTGAAATCTGTTGATTCCCACACCTATTAATTTATATCATGCCTATGACTATTCAATGGCAGAGTTTAGAAGTTATGACAAAGACTTTGGTCTGCAAAGTCTAAAATACCTCCTATGTGACACTTCACAGTAAAAGTTTGTTGAACTCTGGTAGAGCAGAACAGATGATTAAGGTACCTTTAATCTACATTGAGACACAGCAGGATATTAATATAGTTTTGAGTTTGTGAAAGTGTACTACTGCTCTCTTTCCAGGTAAATGCTAACAATAGATATGATTCTCCCTTCTGATAGGCATTGGAACACGTAGCTTCCTCAGATCTATAGCAGTAGCTCAAGAGCAAGCAGGGAATGGTGATGTCTTCTAGAAAAGATATAACTCCAGCACAGAAATTGTGATGGAGGCTACCAACCTGCTACATTTATGAAAGATTACCATCATCTATCAAGATCCATCTTTTTTTCTTTCCATTTTCACACATCACATGAGTGAATTAAGCTGACATGTAATGAAGCCAACCATTTCTACGTCATTTACGTTTGTGAGGGTGGCATTATCACTGCTACTTCATGCAGGATGTACAACTACGTATGAATTACTGTGAATGGGGGATGTGGACTGTTTTGCAAGCTTTCACTTGGCTTGTTGTAGCATGATAGTTCTTCATTCACAAGTGACAGAATAGGATGATGGTTCTGGAAGTTGTTAAGTATATCCCTACTTATTATGCTCTCTGGAGCTGGGGAAATGAGCAAGTCATTATGCATTCAGAAACTGAAATGGAACATATTTGGATCAGGTGTCTAATTATTTTATGACCTCTGAACATCCACACTCTAAAAGGGGAGATTATACACATTTCTTTGTTTTCATTGGTATTTCACATTCTGTATCCTATAGCCCCCTCAACATCTAGATTTTTTTTTTCCTCAATGAAGAATTACTTTTACAAACAGCTCTATGTTGCTTGAGGAAGACATAGCTATTGTATATTCTTGCTATAACATTAAAGTTTCTTCCTTAAACACATATGATTTTCCTTTCAATCATAGATTCTGGAGTCCAACAATTGGCTTAGATCTGGAAACTGAGTAAGGGAGAGTGATTTTCTAATGGATCAGTTGACATCAGCCTTTTTTCTCGTCTTTTTTTATTCTTTTATTTTTTTTTCTCTTTACTCTTTTAAAAACTATATAAATAAAACATTATTCTTGTTGGCTGTTCATCTACCTTGCCACTTGAAATGCTATCACCAAGATCCCTGTTTGCATTCCTGGACTTGCTACCTGTCCACCTTATCTCTAATAAATGTGTGTACCAGTTGGTATCAGCTATTTTGAAATTCTTTCATCCCTATCTATTAAGGTCATACTGACATCTCTCATTTATTCATAGATCATTATTACTTCTAAGCCTCAAGAACCAATTCTAAAAGTATACTACGATTCACTTAGAACATCCTTACAGGCATATTTAATTCTAAATCACTGTAGAGTTCCCCCTTTTTAATAACCTCTCTCCCATCCAGCTATGTATTCTATTAGACCCTCCAGATCTATTCTCGCACATGCTCCTACTGATTCCTCATGATATGTAGTAGCTATTTCTTTCCAGAATACACCCTTCATCTTTGGGCCATGCAGACACTAAATATTGGTTTAGAGCAGTAAAGAGAGAGAAACAGATTTTGAGAGGAGCAAGTATCACATTGGTTGGCATTTACCTTGGGCAAAACCCTTGTGTAGTCTTAACCCAATGAAAGATTGTTCTTCTTTATAAAGAGTAGAGGACCACTCTGAACCATAGTAGGTTTAGAGAAATCTTAGTATTCAAGATTGTCAAACACATATATCCAATGTTCCCATCCCACAGCATAAGAGTTTTATTTATTTTTTTTTTAAGCATGGACTTAATTTTACTGTAGAAGACTGCCTGAGAATTCAGGCTTCATCCTAACTTGGAAAGCCTTAGAGTAAGATCTTGGGCCTGATATTCAGCAAAGTCTGTCCTCTAGGTGAAGTTGAGGGTGTTTTAAAACATTTCCATTGGGGCTTATTTCATTTTAGGATTCTCTGGGTCAATAGTTGACTAAACTGAGACTAATATGTTCTTCTTTCAGAGCTCTGTGGCAGTTGTTAGCAACTCGAATCTTTAAGTTTCCAATTGTCCCATCACCCAGTACATCTTCCCACACCTATATCTACTCTATCAGCCTTCAGCTATGGTTGGCAGTCTATTGACCTAACTTAGCAAACACTACAGTGCCATGTTGCTATTTGGCCTTTAGCAATCTAATCCCAGAATTCTGTTCCTATGGTTGAAAATCCTACTTTGGCCCTAATTATCATAGGTTGTGTTTCCCTTGAACAGATTTTGATACAAGTCTCTCATTGCAATATTTTTCTTTGAGAGGGGTCACAGGTTGCACCAGTAGGGAATGGGGATGGACATCAGGGAAGAGTAGAGTCTCAATACAGTATGTGTTAATGAACACTTATAAGGCCAACTGCAGCTTGATTCCACTGGAGACCTCTGGAAAATTGAATGAAATTTTTCTATTTTTTTAATTTTTAAAAATATTTTATTTATTTATTTGAGTGGGAGAGAGAGCACACAGAGGGAGAGGGAGAAGAAGACTCTCCACTGAGAAGAGAGCCTGATGCACAGCTGGGTCCCAGGAATCTGAGATAAGGACCTGAGCCGAATTCAGGTGGACACCTAACCAACTGAGCCACCCAGGTGCCCCTGAAATGTTTCTTTGTTAGACATAGGCCATGTGACAGAAATTGAACTGAATGTAAATAAAACAAGAAATAAAATGCCCAGTCCTTTAGGGAACAATCTGAGACTTTGAGTATATTAAGGATAACTGAAATGTGAGTCCATGAATAAAGAATTAAAATACTCACAAATGTTATTCCCAAGATAAGATCTAGGGAGAAAATACATTAAAAAACACATAAAATATACAAAAGACCTTCTGATGAAAAGTATGCTCCCTACTCTATAATTCCCCATTACTGGTCTTACTATACAGGATCATCTTCTATTAACAATTTACATGTTTAGTTCTTATGGAAGTTATTAGACAAATGTGAATTGCCTTTACAAATATTGTTTTAGTGAGAACTATGTGTGTTCCATCACCTTTCATCTCCAATTCCTCTTAATAGTAAAATTAATGCTTACTTCATATATTCAGTTTTCTTCATATTTTAAATATCTGTATACAGAAATATGTAGATAGACACAAATACAGATATAGATGTCTATTAATATTGTATACATTTTAGATAGCATTTCTTGGGATGAAAATAATAATGCCCCTATCCTTCACTTGGAGAAAAGAAGTTTGATTTGAGTCTTTCAATGACATTATTTGACTTTCAGGATTAATAAACATGTCTATGGACAAACCAGTCTTTCCTTCTACATAATATCAAGTGAATCACTGAAAAAACTAAAACAAAACAACAGCAAAAAAATAAATAGAATAGGCAGCAACAAAAAAGCAAAGAGAGAAAATGAATTAATCCATACCTAGCAAATATTCTCAGGCAGCTATGAGAGGTTTCATCTTTTCCTTGACTTTCTAGCTTCTGTTGAATTATTTTGATGTTTTTAATGGGTATCCTGAAATACTCTTTTTTTTGGCTCTTCATCTTGTATATTAACTACACAGAAGTCATTCTAATTTTAACCTATTAGACAAAATTCTTAACTTACTTGAATTTCAAGTTATAGTAACAACAATGAACATATTTTAGAAGCATGTCCAAAGGCCTAAAACAAAGCTACTGATATAGAAGAAATGAAGAAACTTAGAAAAATGAGAATATCTCTGGATTAGGAGTGTGGACACCTAGATTAAGGGTTCTGTTATTTCATTGCTTAAAATTAATCTTAAAAAAATGAGCATGTTGTTCATGCTAGTTCTCTGCTAAGTACTGAGACCAGAGTAGGGAATGAAGCACATACAGATATGATGGTATTAAAAGAGAACATTATGAGATAATGCTAAGTGAAATAAGTCAAGCAGAGAGAGACAATTATCATATGGTTTCTCTCATCTATGGAACATAAGAACTAGGAAGATCGGTAGGAGAAGAAAGGGATAAAGAAAGGGGGGGGTCATCAGAAGGGGGAATGAAGCATGAGAGACTATGGACTCTGAGAAACNTTGACTGACATAATATAACAAAAAAATATTAAAATAAATAAATAAATAAATAAAAATTAAAAAAATAAAAAAGAGAACATTATGTAAATACCAACTGTGATAAACAGAGAAAAGGTGTAGAGAGGAAAATATTCAAGGGAACCCAGAGCTGAAGTGCTCATACTAGGATTGGTAGATCAAGAGGGTTTCTGGAGACAGAAGTATTTATATTTGAAGTCTAAAGGAGGACTAGCATTTTTGAGAATTGTAGTGGTTTACGTGGAAAAAAAGTATTTTGAATAGAGATTGTTATATTGGTCTTGAGGTGAGATAGAGTACAATACGTTCAAAAACATTATAAATAATTAGGTCTGTGTAGAGCAGAGGTCATCAAACATTTTCTGTAGGGGGTCAGATAGTAAATATTTTAAGCTTTGCATGCTTTGCAAGCATCAATCTCTGTCCTAACTACTGCAGTTAGAGCAGATGGACAGGCATAGACAATATGTAGAAAAATAGATATGGCTAAGCCTTAATTCAACCTTATTTACAAAAATAGTCCTTGAGCACTAGCTTGAATATCTCTGATCTAAATTGTAGGGAGCAAGGGTCTTGAGAAATTTGGAGCTACTGTAACAAGCAGAGGACAGACTATGAATGATCTTAAATGGGAATGTTTTAGGACCACCTTTGTCATTAATTAGTGGTCACTGAAGGTAACAAGCAAGGTAAGGAGATCATGAGCTGTTATTTGATCTTCCTCTTTCATGAGTAGATTCAAAGGTAAAATAGGGACAGATAATCCAATTAGGAAGGCAAGGTAGTAACCAGAACAATTAAGAATGAACTGAACCCTATACCCCTGACTAGTTCTCTCTCTCTAACCTGTGACTTTGCTGTGTCGCCCCAAGTGTGCTGTGTAGTTTCCAGATTCTGTAAGTTATAAGACTTTATTTTTTCAGAGTTTCCTGATAGTTATTGCTTAAGAACATCTTGAAATAATGATAAGAATCACCAGGGTTGGTCCAACCACAGCATTGCTTATTGATACATTGAGACCGGTACAAAACAAGGTACAAAATATTTCATAGAACAAGTTTATACTGAACAATTACTTATTTTTTACTGGAAATCCCATTTAGAATGAGCATCCTGGATTATAATTTGCTAGATCTGGTAAACCTACAAGTACATAGTTGATGTAGTTTGTAACTAGGAGAGATATAGGTGTGAAATATAAATCCAGTAATTATCTATATGTAGCTCATGAGAGACGCTCTGAACTAACCAGCTCTCTGACCCTGGCCAAGTTAACCTCACCTCACATTTGTGCAGTGTGTAGACTCCATTAATTGATTTTCTTCAGCCTTTTCTCTGTAAGATAATATGCAACTATTTACTTGTTTTCATTATTTACTTGTTATTGTTGTACTGTTAGCTACTATGGACAAAATTTACTGTAATTTCACAGAGTTCACTGCCATATTGAATTTTTAGGGAAGAGCAATTATCATTTGCATGCAAAAGTATCTCTGGTTCTGCTTTTTTTCAGTCCTTTCATAAAAATTAAGGGTCAGCCATTCTGATATAGAAATGTTTATTTCTCTAAAACCACTTTCTCTTATTCATTCACTTTGGTCACAGTATGCTGTATTTGGATCATAAATTTTGATTTATATTCAAGTCACACTGAGGGGATATTGATTCACTTGAACATATTTGAAGCATTACATTTCTGAATGCTACTGTTGCCTACAAAACAGCAAAATTACTTCTTCCTATTCTTGTCCTCAAGGGAACTTCTTATTTGAGAAAGAGTCACATTAGATTCCCACATAGGTTTGAGACCCTAAGATAGCTGGTCAGAAGGCAAGAAACTCCTCCATATGCCAGAATAATGATATCAGGGTCTCCGACCCACACAATGTTAAGAACATTCATAAAATAAATTCAATTATATTTTGATAATTTAATAATATTGACAGACATGATCAACTAGATTGTGAAGCATTCATATTATTATCACAATCAGTGTATGTAGGAAACTGAAGCTCAGTGGCTAAGTGATTTACCCAAGTAGGTTGCCCCTGTGAATGAAGGAACTAATACTGAACACAGGGATTCTGCTCTCAAATCTTATTCTCTCTCCATTGAACCATGCTGTCCTTATCGATTTCATAGGTTTCCCTCACAAATAACTACAGTTATTTTCAAAGAACTTAGGCAAGGGAGTGATATAAACAATGTTAGGGAAATCTAGAACAGATTTTAAAAAGAGAAGGGTCAATTCTAGTCTGCTCTACCAGCAGAACTATCAAAGGATGCACTGCAGATTGATTTAAGAAGGTACATCTCATGTTAAGTGATTCTACCACAAAAACAAAACAAACAAAAAAAAAACAATAGACAAGACACAAGGACACAGTGAGGGGTCTTGGCTATGTCAACTACCTTGACTGTAGTGATGTTATCTCTGTTGTATACATATGTCCAAATTCATCAAATTGTACACATGAAATATGTACAGTTCTTTGCATATCAATAACACCTTAAAAAGCTGTTATAAAATAAAATTTAATAAAAAAATAAAATAAAAAAGGGAAAGGGCAATTTTATTTCTCAAGGAATTAGAAGAAATAATCTGAAGACTTAGAAGTTCAGGAACAGCTGGATACAAAAGATACTTGAATAGTATCTATAGTTATATATCATCTTTAGTCCTGTATCCTGCTCTGTTTTTAATGAATCAGTCGCCATCTAGATGAGAGGTTTAGAAACTAACCATGGAAAAAACACCTAAAGGAGTTTTAGGCCTTTAAATTTGAGAAGAGGATATGGGTGAAGCTGAATGTCATGTAGAAAGAGGGAGACCGATTCTTTTGACCCTAAAGGGCAGAGCTAGGGCCATAGATTAATGAAAAGTAAAAGGATGGGAAAACAGAGAGAAGGAACAGAAAGACAAACTGTTATCTAGTAAGCACCTGATGTATACCAAGGAGTTTGAACATTCAATTAATCTCCATGCTTCTAGTAAGGGAGAGCTTGTAGACATTCTGTTGCACTCAGTATGCATTTACCTTCTAATTACTTTTTCATTAAAGATGTGTAAAAAAACTATGACTGTCCCAAAGACTCACAGACCCCATTATAGGTACAAAGCTGCCAAATATGATTTTTGTTTCTCCGTCTTACTAAAGCACTGATCTTATGATGTCTGAAATGAAGGATGTAGTGAACATTTGTTAGTTTTCAATGTCCAGCTTCTGTTCCCTTTTCTTCTGGTTCCAGCCTCTCCAATTCCCTTCTTTCCTTCAGTTGTGTCCTATGTGGTTTATGTGGGTTAGATTCCTCACTGTTCTATGGGTGGCCATAGTTTTAAACAACAGATTCCATTTGCATATTTCTATGGCTATGTCATCACACAGATCACAAGAATGGGTTTGCTATCCAATTTGGGGCAATAAATGACAAATTTAGGGCATCCTTCCTTCTCTCCTTTCTACCCTTGCTTTTTTTCCCCCCTTTTTTATCCTTTTTTTTTTTTTTTTACATTTTTGGGTACAGTGAGACCTTGATCACTGGTTTCGGTGCTATGAGGACATGAGCCTGGAGCTGATAGAGACCTCATGTAGGGGAGTTATGAAATGAATTATGGAATTACCCTAAAAATATCATAAAAGAAAGCAGACCTTAAAGAGAGAAAAATAGAATATCAATGACTCAGCTTCCTTTGAGCTCTTGCATATAGCAAAGAGGGAAGCCAGGACCACCCTTGAATTTTGTAGATAGCCAAAAGCTTATTTTAAATGATGCTGGTTTCAGAATGCTTTTCATCACTTATAACTGATTAACATGAGGGAATGTCCTTTGTTTGGGCACTCATTAGCCATGTCATTCCTGTGTCATTCCTTTTCTTCCCCAAACCCTAGAACTCATCAACTCTAACATGCAGGTCATTGCGACTCTCTGCCATAAAGACATCAGCAACTTCAGCTTCTGTAGGTTCCATGTATAAGTGACGTCATAAAGTATTCATCATTCTCGGCCTTATTTATCTTATTAGTATTTATTTTAATTATTACGTTATTAGTATAATGTCTTCAAAATCCATCCGTCCATGTTGTCGTAAATGGATTTCTTTCCTTCTCATGGCTAAATAATAATATTGTATTGTATTGTATTATTTCAATATGTACGTTGCATTTTCTTTATCTGTTCATCCATCAATAGATATATAGATTGTTTTCATATCTTGGCTACTGTGAATAATGCTGTAATAAGCATTGTAGTGGAGCTATCCCTATGATACCCTGTTTTCATTTCTTTTGGATATATACCCAGAAGTGGAATGGCTGGATCACACAGTAGTTCTAAAAACAGAGAGTAGTTACCAGGGGCAGGTGGAGAGGGAGAAAAGAAGAAATGTGCTATAAGGATACAAACTTGCTGCTAGTAGTTAAATGCATCCTGCCCAGTATAGCGATTATAGACAACAGCACTATATTATGAATATCAAACTTACTAATAATTACTAATTATTCCCACCACAAAAAAATGATAATTATGTGCATGACAGAAGTGTTAGTTAATGCTACATTGCAATCACATTGCAATATAGAAATGCATCAAATCAACATGCTGTACAACTTAAACTTACACAAAGTTATGTATCAAATATACTTCCATGAAATAAAAGTAACGGGGGATTGTGAAAAAAAAGGAAGGAAGAAAGGAAGGAAAGAAGGAAGGAAGGAAGGAAGGAAGGAAGGAAGGAAGGAAGGAAGGAAAGAAAAAAAGAATCTGGTCACATTTAACCCATGATGGCTAAAGGTGACATGAATGTCAAAGTGACACGGACCTTCAGGGCCAGCAATTAGACGCTCAGGGAGAAGGGACTTTCACGCCCACCCCGAGACAGGCTGGACAAAATTAGAGGAAGGTGGCAAAATTCAAATCTCCCTAAAGCTTAATTTTGAGGATCCTCTGCAAGTGATGTGCTTCTAGGCTAAGGTGGAGGGAGAGAGAGATTTTCATAAATGAAAAAGCTCTAAGTCAGGAGAGAGCATAATCTTAGGAGCAAAAGAGAGATGGTCAATGAGGCTGAAATGAAGATAAGAGGATCATCACAGGAATTGACCAAACTGACCAAAGACGAAAATAAGGTTAAGCTTTTTCATCATGGAAAAGAATCTGTTTACTGTTCTTTTTTTTTTTTTTAATTTTATTTATTTATTTGACAGAGATAGAGCCAGCCAGCCAGGGAGGGAACACAAGTATGGGGAGTGGGAGAGGAAGAAGCAGGCTCATAGCGGAGGAGCCCGACGCGGGGCTTGATCCCACAATGCCGGGATCACGCCCTGAGCCGAAGGCAGACGCCCAACCACTGTGCCACCCAGGTGCCCCCTGTTTACTGTTCTAAAAGACATGACAAATTATATGGGCTGAATTGTGTCCCCTCAAAACTCATGTGCTTAAGTCCCAATCCCTAGGACCTCAGAATGTCACTGTATTTGGAAGTAAGGTCTTCAAAGAAGTGATTAAGTTAAACAAGCCCATTGGGCTGCAGCTGTAATCCAATATCATCAGTGTCTTTATAGGAAGAGGAAGAGACACCAGGGGAGACTTATGAACAGGGTGATGACCATGTGAGGGCAAAACAAGGAAGAGATTGGCTGTTTACAAGCCAAGGAGAGAGGACTAGAGCAGATCCTTCCCTTACGGACCTCAGAAGAAATTAATGCTACCAACACCTTGGTCTTGAACTTCCAGGCTCTAGGACTGTGAAAAAATAAATTTCTATTGTTTAAGCCAAAATAAAAATAAAATGAAAATAAAAATATATGTATTGTGTATATAAATGTATATTGTATATGTGTGTGTGTATATATATATATGTGTGTATATATATATATATACACGCACCAGTCAGTGTAGACAGAACACTGGTTCAAATCCCAGCCCTGCCACTCACTTAGCTGTGCGATCTTCATGTATACTGCTCCAGAAATATGTTTATATAAGCAAGAGTTCAATAGGCTGCTCTAGAGTTAAAGAAAGTATAATGATTTTAAATATAATTTGATAAAACATTTTGTATTTTACTCTTATGCTTTGATCAGTATAGACCCGTAAATAGGTACACTTTTGTTTTTAATGTTTCAAATTGTTATTTAAATTCTAGTTAGTTAATATACAGTGTAATTTTGGTTTCAGAAGTAGAATTTAGTGATTCATCACTTACCTCCGACACCCAGTGCTCATCACCACAAGAGCCCTCCTTAATACCCATCACCCCTTTAGCTCATCCCCTGCCCACCTCCCCTCCAGCAACCCTCGAGTTTGTTCTCTATAGTTAAGAGTGTCTAATGGGTTTGCTTCACTCTCTCTTTCTAACGACGTGGATGGAGCTAAAGTGTATTATGCTAAGCGAATTAAGTCAGTCAGGGAAAGACAAATACCATATAATCTCACTCATATGTGCAATTTAAGAAACAAAACAGGTACACTTGCTTTTATAAGATGCAGTTATAGTCTCATGGAGCTCACATTGGAGGAAGAAGAGGAACACTTACTTATGAAACCCCTCTATTCCATAGCATTTTTGAGTTCCTAAGCAGGTCATTTAATTTCTGAAAAATTAAGTCTGCCCATTGCTAAAGCGGAATTCATAATACTCACTTTGCAATTTTCTGTATTGCATGTAGGTGAAAGTAATTAGGACAGGTTGTTGGACAGCCTAATGTCATGGCTAGAACATACTAAAGGAGCATTTCCTTGAATGTAGGCTTCAATATAATAAGAATGTCCTCCCTCCGTTTCATCACTGACTCCCCAGTATTTAGCACAACTGCTGGCATATAAGATCTATTTAACTATCATTCCTTGGATAATTAGTTAATATCCTGGCATTTAAAAAAATCATTTACACTATCTTCTAATTATCATATTAAACTTCAATGATAGTAATTCATAGGGAAGCTTGATTTCCACTCCACTTTGACATGGCTGAGAAATGACCAGTCAAGACAGGGGCCAGAGCATTGGAAATATTCTTAGAAATGAGCTAGTCCTCTTCAGGGATAGTAAGTATTCCAGTTTTCCCAGAAGAGTTCTGATATAAACTTATTATCCAGAAGTAATTATAAGTGAGCCCTCTTTTAAGGGCGTCTGAGTTTGGATAATAAATTACATGAGACTCTGGTGCTATTGCCTGTTGCAGAAGGAGAAAGCCCTTCTCTAGCACTGCCAGGCAATTGGGAGCTCAGGAAGTCATGGAAAGGCCCAATCTGTTGTTGACCAGCTCAAATCCTAGGAAGTGCATAACAAAATCCTCCTTCACCCACCTATTATTCCCCAGCTGTAAAAGCAAACAAAGACAGACTCCATTTTCCATTTTTCTTGTCTCTAAATGGAATTTCTGTGACTATTTGAAGATCACTATGTGTTCCCATTAGGGATTCTCATGTTCAAATAAGATATTTCCAGTTACTTTAATTTTTTTCATAACGTGTAATTTCCAGATTTCTCATTACACCGGGCACACTCCCCTGGATGAGCTCAAAGTCACCAACTAAAGCTCAGAATCAAGACTATCTGTCTTCTCCTCCATTATACATTTCACATATTTGTTTTTTCTCTCTGTTTCTCTTCCTCTTTCTCTTCTGTCTTTGTCCCTCTGCTGTTCCTGAACATAGGACAACCAGCTTTCTGTTCATGCTCTTCCAATCTGTCTTGAACTTTATCACTACTGTTGATCTATTTCTCCTTCTCTTGTGCTATATTTCTGGTTCTTCTGCTTTTATTCTCAACCAGTATTTCTGTTTTACGATTCCTTTCTCTTCTGTTTGTCTTTCTCCCATTTCCTCTCCTCTCTGAACCAAGTGTGTATCACTAGTATGGGTCTTTGTTCATCGAGTGCCACCCAGCTACTTTGTCTCTGAATAACTGGCAGTTGTGAGTGACGTGAGTAGCAAGGTCAGGCTGTCAAAAACTGGAATCCGAAATGTCAAACCGAAGGATAACAGAACCAGTTTTTATCCATATTCTATTTCTGTTTTCCTGCACATCACATTGAGCTTTAGTTCTGTGAAACAATATTACAGATTTTCCTGCTATCATCACACCTAGCATTCAGCAGAGATGATTCCTGAAAAACAAAAATGAATAATGAGGTTTTTGCTAAGAATCTAAGTGTGAAATTAACCCGAATAGAAAAGGTTTGCGCTCTGAAGAAGGCTGGAGGAATAAGAAGCATTAAATTGCAGAGTCAGACTGACCTGCCAGTGAGATAGACATTATTTAGATGCTGAGAGGATAACTCTAGAGTTGGAGGTGTCAAAATGAGGTCATTTTTGCATTTAAAGAGTCCCTCATTAAATTTGTAATTAATTGAATAGACCCACTGACGTCCTCATTGAAACATTGGGTTTATTTTATTTTTATTTTTTTAAAGATTTTATTTATTTATTTGACAGAGAGAGACAGCTAGAGAGGGAACACAAGCAAGGGGAGTGTGAGAGGGAGAAGCAGGCTTCCCATGGAGCAGGGAGCCCGATGCAGGGCTCGATCCCAGGACGCTGGGATCACGCCCTGAGCTGAAGGCAGACGCTTAATGGCTGAGCCACCCAGGTGCCATGAAACACTGAGTTTAGAACTGTATGGAGGTCCATGGAGGTCTGCTCACTAGATTTTAAAAAGAACTATTACCTATTTAATGCTCAGTATATTACTGGCACTGTGCTAGGGTTTTCACACATTTTTACAACATTTAATTTTAAGATGATTTCAGTCCTGTGAAAGAGTTACCAAAACAGTACAAATAAATCCCATATACCAGTAGCTTTGGATTGGTGGTGATTTTATGTCTTCTCCCTCAAGGATATTTGGCAACATCTGGATACATTTTTGATTATCACAATGGACGGGGAAGGGATGAACTTGCTTCTGGAATCTCATGGGTAGAGGCCAAGAATGCGGCTCAAAATCCTACAAGGCACAGGACAGACCCTACAACAAAGATGTATCTGGCTGCAAATGTTCATAGTTCAGAGGCTGACAATCCCCGCCTTATGTCCTTCATTCGGATCCCCCAAATGTTAACTTCTTATATAGCAAAGTACAGTGATAACACACAGGAAAAACAGGAAACTAACATCGACACATTACCATCAACTAATCTGTAGACCATATTCACATTTTCCCAATTACTACACTGATAACTCTTTTTTTTTTTTTTAAATCTAGACTCCAACTCAGGATCTTGCATTTAGTTAAAATGCCTCCTTAGTCTCCTTTAATCTTTCATGACCTTGACACTTTTGAAGACCATTGGCCAGACGTTGGGTAACATCTCCTTCAATTTTGTATTTTAATTTTGTGATTCAGATTATGTATTTTGGATAGGAATACACAGAAATGGTGTGTCCATTTTAGTGAATCATAGCAAGTCAGATAACATCGATTTGTTCCATTAGTGGTGATGTTAACTTTGATCACTTAATTAGCATACTGTCTTCCAGGTTTCTTCACTGTAATGTTATTATTTTCCTCTTTGTAATTAATAAGCATCCCATTAGTCACTTACAGATTATGTAAATATCCCATTTCTCATTGTATATCTGTCAATTAATGTTAGTATTCATTAATGATTCTTGTCTGAAGAAAAAAGTTGTTATTTTAGAGTTTGAGTAATGGTATTTTCCTATTTCCATTATTTTTTAAAATTTATTTATTAGTTGGAATTCTCTTATGAAGTAGAGATTTCCCTTGTCCTCCATATATTTGCATATTCAATTATTCATTGACTTCAGTGTAGACCCAAAAGGTTCTATTTTTTCTTAGGGTTATACCCCATTACTATCATCATCATCTTACTTATTATTATTTTGCTATTATTATTTTGCTCTGTTGTTGTTGTTGTTGTTATTGTCATATTTGGCCATTGAGAACCCCTTCAGGTTGCCTTTTATGTCTTTTTGAAATGTTGTCAAGTTTTGAGAACTTCCTTCCTTTCTGATACTACCAGATATTGCAGACTCATCTTGCACTTTCTCTGCCCCAACTCTGGAATCAGCCATTTCTCTGAGTTCTAGCCCCTTTTATTTTAGAAAAATACTTGGAAATCAAGCTGTGGCAGCGAGTGTGCACACTAGTACTTGGGTATAATTGCTTCTAGATATGTATATAAACATCTATATTTCTATATTTGTCAGTGTGTATGTGTAAAAACATATATTTAATACATATACCTCCAATTTCAACCCAACACCAAGGATCTATCCTTTTCTTTTTTTCAAATATCTGTAACTTTTTTCCCTGATACTGAGAAATCTGGCTTTCATTATTTCCAAAATTATTGATTAGCCCCATCATAAAATATATTGTTAGCATTGCTAACACTTATAAATGTGAAGACACACCCACTAACTAACCCAAAATATCTGTGCACAGTTTTTTGTTTTTTTGTCTTTGTCTGTGGTCTTAGATTATATGATAAAAATATTTTGTTCTGAAGTTCCCTTTAATTATTTTCATCTTCTAATTCTTCTTATGCTGTTTATTTGTAATACAATGTTTATATCCATTTCTTTCTATGGCCATTCCCTTTGGTTTCCCTCTTTATTATTACCAATTTCAGACATTTAAAAAGATAATAGAAAAATGTTAAAAGTTAGAATGCAAAAACCTGTGTTCAGAAAGGTATCGGCTCTTTATCCCCAGTCCTTCTACCCTTGTCCCACCTGCCCGTCCTTCCCACTCTGTTTCCATTCACTTCTGGAGATAAGCTATCTTACTGATTCCTGCTTTATCCTTCCTATGTTTGTTTTCACATAAATGGACGGATACATGTATATTTTCTTAAGCCCTCTTATTTTTTGCATGGAAAAGATCATAAAATAGCTATCCTTTGGACTTAAACATATTGTTTTCCTTAATTCTTGAAAAAGTCCTTTGAAATATTAGAAGTAAAGTTACTTAAGAAGCCCTAAAAATGGGGGTGCCTGGGTAGCGCAGTCATTGAGTGTCTGCCTTTGGCTCAGGGCGTGATCCTGGCATTCTGGGGTCAATGGAGTCCCACATCGGGCTCCTCCCCTGGGAGCCTGCTTCTTCCTCTCCCACTCCCCCTGCTTGTGTTCCCTCTCTCGCTGGCTGTCTCTGTCATATAAATAAATAAAATCTTAAAAAAAAAAAAAGAAGCCCTAAAAATGATTTACCAAGAGATTCTTATAAGTGTTCTTTGTTAGTCTCTTACATGTGATAGATTCACGATTGCTGTAGAATTATATTTAATGTTAAAAGTTGTATTTTTCCAAAATGTCCATTGGTTTACTTACCTACTTTCCTTAAAATCTTTATTGACTGTCTGGCACACAAAATAAAATACAAATTCATTAGCCTGATGTAAAAGCTCTCTATGTTTTGACTAATTAGCTGGTCTCATTACTTGCCACTACCCTTCCCAATCTCAATCCTTGAATACTCCTTGCATATACTCTAAGCTAAAGTCACACTGAGCCATAGTATAAAACAGTTTTCCAAACACACCCATTTCTTTCATGCCTCGTGAATTTTCACAAGCTGATTCTTCACTGATTAGTGAAGCATCCATTTGGAAAAGTTCTTGGCACTTAAGATAGGTAAGTGTCACCTCCTTTGTGACAAATTTACTCTTTTCCTAAGAACAAATGAGGTTCATTCTTCTTGGTCCTACAACTGCAGCACCTACCTATTTTTGTTTGTCATTCTATACCTGAATTTTTTTTCACTCTTCCCTGAAAGTAACCTCTTTGCAAACACAGGCCAAGTCATAGTCCTTTCATGAATATCTAAGAGATTCAATACTAATGAAAATGAATACTGTTAGTGATGAAAAAATAATTTACATTATTCCAAACTCTATATCTGAGGATAACCTTTGCTAAAGCCCTATTTGTTTATTCATTTTTAATAAAATCTGTTTATAAACTCGTTCTTACTATACTACTTATCCTATGTTTTAGACACAAAGAAAATTTAAGGATCATACTTGTTTTCTAGCACAAATGTATTTTGCAATACTAATTTAATTATATTTTTGCTTTTAAGATTTTAAAATTCTACTTTCAGATGATCTAGTGTCAATTGGTTTTTACTCTTAAGCTGCATATATTCTGGCCTTTCTGGCAGAACTCCCAATATGCACTGGATAAATACCCTTTGCTCCTCATAGTCTTTTGCCTATTATGGGATAGACCGTCCCCATGTGCAGGGGTGTGGATGTAACCTGGGCCTGTTCAATAAAGTCATGGCATAACCCTTCTTACTGTAATTGGTTCAAGAATAAGCACATGATATACTCAACTAATGAATCATTGAACGTTATTTCAAAAACTAATGATGTACTATACCTTGGCTAATTGAATAAAATAAAAGAATAAGTGCCATGACCCAATTAGTGCCAATAACGATCAACTTAGCTAGCTCTTTTGTTAAAATGCTAAGAAAATAAAATTCATTCATGGTGATGAGGTTGCTGTGAGGACTGAATATCAACCTGGAACTCCTGGCAGGTATCTTGTCCTGATAAGAATGGAAAGAAACTTCATGGAGTAAAACAAAGCCAAAAATGGAACAAGGAAGACAAAACTCTGATGTTAGTAACTGAGTTCTTGGAACCAGCTCAACTCCTGGACTTTGCAGTTATGAAGTACTCTTCCAGGTGGAACCAAATGAGAGAGTTGTCAGTAAAGACAGAGAGAGAAATCCAATCAGCAAACTGTCTAAAACCGGAGTTGACAGCTTCTTTTTTTTCTGTAAAGGGTCAGATGGTAAAATTTTAGGCTTTGTGACTGATAAGATCTGTGTGACAACTACTCAACTCTATTGTTCTAATGCAAAAATAGTCACAGACAATATGTAATTGTGCAACTGTGTTCCAATAACATTTTATTTATGGACATTGAAATTTAAATTTCATAGAATTGTCATGTGTCTCTAAATATTATTCTTGATCCAATCCATCCCTTGTTTTGATATATATATATATATATATATATGCGCCACAGTTTGCCAGCTGTCATTCTAGAGTGGCATGCAGCATTACATGCAATACCAGGAGAGAGAGAACATCTCTCTTTTTTTTCTAGACCATGTTTCTGATTTATGAGATTCCTTTTCAAACAAGGGCATTGGAAAAATAGAACAAGTATGATAATGTGGAGATACAATATTAAGCATAATGTGTGTGCATTCAGACAGAAAACATACTATAATCAAAGGAAAATATATTAATATAGGCCAGTCAAAATGAGTTAAAGGGTAAATTAGGAGAACATTTTATGGGTAAATCAGTCCCATGGTAGATTGATCTCATTAGTAGCTCAACTTCTTCCCTTTTTTCTGTAATCATGCTATTTACCGTATGACTTTATCAACAGACAGCAACTTCTCAGACATATGAGTGAGCTGAACCAAGATCAGAGGCATCTGACCATCCAGACACTTGAGCAATAAGAGATTATTTTTTGTTTTGACACAGATTTTTTGTGGCTCTTTCTTATGCAGCACCGTTGTTTCAAAAATCAATCGATATAAAATTTTATGGAATGGCAAGCAAAATCAGACTGAAAAAGAAAAAGCTTCACAGTTGTGAAACATTGTCCTTTCTTGTGGCCACAAAAGTGAAATGAGCCAAGAATATTGTGGCTGTATAACTAAGTAGACTGAAGATTTAGGTACCAGTTGAACATGGAGGTGTTCAGGCCCTGCTCAAATGTCTCAGTATGAGAACCCCACCTTATAGTAATGAAAGACCTTATTAAGCAAAGAGCCACATGGATATGAAAATGAATAGTAGGAGAGGAACAGCAAATGGCCTCAAAAACTCCACATTGTAGGAAGGCGTGGAAAAAAGAAGTTTGTGTTATGGAAAAGAATGAGGTCTTGAGAAGAATTTGAGTTTAGAATAAAATGGTGAAAGTGAGTTTAAATAGCCAAGAGCTTCTGGGTATGGCACAGAAAGTTTGCATTTCCCACTGCGTTTGGTTAAGAGCCATGTCAATATTAAGTCAGACAACTGCCAACCATTCATTGTTGCCTGTGCCATTTAATGGCAAAGTGATCTGGAAGTAGCCTGGGACTGGATCACCATAAAGGGTCATTCTCTCAGTTACCCGTGTGAGACATCAGAGGGAACTAGCAGCTACCTGCTTAAGTGTTTCTCCTGACCCAGAATGTTAAACTTTCTGGGAATGGCAGGTGGATATGGGATATGGATATATCACAGTTATATCAGTGATAATAATAACACCCACATTTATTGAGTTCATTTTCCAGGCATGGTGAGTGCTAAGAAATTTACCTGCATTATATGAATAAACCATCCAAACGTATTAGGTTTTGTTATTTTTCTCATTCATTCGCGGGTAATGAAAGTAAACCTTACGGAGGAGGTGAAGTCATTTATCTAAGGCCACACAGCTAATATATGAGGGGGAAGAGTCTTTGATAAATTTTGAGCTTAAGCTTGAGTATTGGCAGAACAGAGGAGGAGATCCATAATTTTTAGAGGTTGGAGAAGTGGCTAAACAGAAATGCTTGTTCTGGGAATTCTAGAGTACAGAAGAGTGCCAGGTATCAGCAGGTCTATCAGGGAAAAGAAGAAAGCCGTTTCTGGAGGAGAAGACAACCTTTCCCAAGACACCAAGGCATGTGCTACTGAAGTGTAAAAAGTTTGAGATGGATTGAAAATACTGTGTAAGATGGCAGTGGAATATATTGGTGAACAGGTAAGATAGTGGAGATCATTTCCTGCCATAGTCTAAAGTCTAGGCTTCATTTTATAGGCCCTAGGTGGTCCTGGAATGATTTTAGGCTGGAAAATGATATGGTCAGATTCAGATTTTAGAATGTGTGCTTGCTCCGACTTTGCAGTGAATAGCCTAGAAATGAATGAGACCAGTTTCATCTACACACATTAGGAATACAATCCATTCGGTGTAGACAAAGTATCTGTAAGTATATTCAACAATATTCTATTAATACTGTGCCTGTTTGAAGTACGCCAATAAGCCAAGTTAAAAGAAATGCATTGGCCTCAAAGATTAGTGCAAGGATATATGGTGTTAGACTTTGGATCTATGAGAAGTGAAAGCACCACCATTTTGCCTCCGCACTCCAACTAGCTTCAGAGATACAGCCTTTCCTTTCTGAAACTTCAGGAATAACTACCATGTACCTTTTAACAAAAACACAATTGTCTTAAGTGAATTCTGGACTATTTTTTTTTAAGATTTATCTATTTATTTTAGAAAGAGAGAGAAAGTAGGGGGAGGGACAGAAGAAGAGGGACAAGCAGCCCCCCCCGCCTGAGCGCGGAGACCCACACGGGGCTCCATCTCAGGACGCTGAGATCATGACCTGAGCCAAAACCAAGAGTTGTATGCTCAACTGACGGAGCCAGCCAGGTGCCCTTGGACTATTTTAAATGCTTCAAATTTCAAGAATCATCACTTTCCCATTTCATAACCATTATAAAAATCAAATAGCTTCTTATTCTTTAATTTCAATTCTAATAATTAATCTTCTCAATATTCTTCTTCCCTGAGGAGCCCTTAGAGGCACCTAGGTTTCCCTTAGAAATTAAAACCACTAAAATCTAACTTCAAATATAAAATTAGGACCATTTTACAAATTTCGTTTGTGGAATAAAATGAGATGAGGCTATACACACACACACACACGTGCACACACACACACACACACACACACACACACACACACACACCTCTTTGGAATGTAATCAGAATACATCAGTAGAACCAAAATCATCAAATGCTGATATAGCCACCTGGGTAGCATCTACTCCTGCTAGATTCTCGGGACTGATAATACAGCGTAAGGACTCAGAAAAGATTCCTTTGCCTTGCTAAGCATCAGCTTCCTTATCTAAAACATGGGATAAGTCCATCTCCTAGAGGGCTCCCTGCTGGGGCAAGACTTAAGCTGAAATGTGAAGGCTGAGGTCTGTTGTATGCGGAGTTGGTGGACCAGTGCTCAGATGAAGTGACAGCAGGTGTCAAAACTGAAAAGTGTCAGGACTATGGATAAGCTAGCATGGCTAGAGTCCAGTGAGCGAGCGGCATGCTGCAGCAGTAATTCAATCCACGCCATAAGGCAAGTGGGAGCCTGACAGGAGGCCACCGTGGGTCAAGTGGAAGAGATTGAATTGAATGTTAAGTGCACTAGGAATATCTTGAAGAGTCAAGCATAATGTGAAATATCCTGATTTACGTTTTTAAGAGGTTTTGGAAAAAGGTAGTGGTGACAGTTCCCCAATATTGTGAATGCAATCAACGATGCTGAATTGTACATTTTAAAAATGGTTAAAATGGCAAATTTTATGTTATGTATGTTTTACCAAAATTCTAAAAAGCTGAGAAAAAAGACATCTGTGCTTGGAATGTGGGGGACTAATTTAAAAGAGGAAGAAGAGAATCAAGGAATGAACAAATTTAAAAGGAGAAAGAGAACCAAGGAATGCAGTTAAAATGTAGAAAGTTCTTTATTCAGTCCCCGCAAACGCCACAGTGTGTTAGGAATTGTTTCCACACATAGAAATCAAGACCCAGAGATGTTCTGAAGCAGAGCTGAGAGAGAAGCTTTCTTCTTAGGACTAAATTAAGAAATGCATTTATTACCAAATTCATGCCTTTCTACCTCCTCATTGCTCAATTTCGATGTTTAAATAAGCTTTGCTTTTCATTTCAAAATCTCTGATATAGAGGTTTTTCCCAACTATGCATGAAAATTCTCATCAACAGAAATATTAATAATTCTTTTATTATAACAGCAATTATTCCATACATAGGAACAATGATAGTACATGCATTAAAATAGTCATATTGTCTGAAATTTCTGACAGAAAAGACAATTAAGATATTTTCCCACTTAAGTTTTGGTTATTCCACTATTTGTCACGTTGACTATTAAGTGGATACAGTTTGATTTTTTTAGATTAAATAACACTACAGACAATGAATTTTGAAAGAGGATTTGCCAAAAAGAATCTGTAAATTAGAGAAAGGTCTATTGCATGGGATTTGTGTCAGCCTCATTATTCTTTTTGCAAACTCTTATAGAAATTAGAAAGAAGTCTTTGATACTTAAAGCCTCATAATAGAAGATCTGTAATGATAAGTATAATCAGAGGAAAGCCGTACTAGTACTGAAGTACCTTTGACAATGCTTAATCACATTGGGCAATTGAATGCATTTGTCCAGAGAGAATGAATTCCAATGACTAAGATTTAGGCATTTTGGTACCATAAAAGAAGCCCACGAACTCCCTGATCAGTTAAAATAGAATTGTCTTCATTTTGCAATAATAATTTCCATAATCGGACCATGAAAGTGGAAGCAGGGCAATGCAGTATTAGAATAATTTTGATACGAGCTTGTGATATCTCCATAGTGCAAAAATATGCTCGATATTTATCTCTGAATGCCTGGAAGTTTTGCACAGATCAGAATAATGATCAATCTCACAAAATAATTTTATTTTGTATAAAAAAAATTACCTTCACAACTTTAATTCTGGAATGTTTCTTTCAGCACCATCCATTGGTTGTGGTCATCTGTGTGCAATTCTCTCCACACATATTTATTACGAGTTTCATCTGTGGTATCCACTGTGCTTCAGAAAGATGAGTAACCTGAAATTTTAGCATGGGGAGACGAGGGGATAATGGTTTCAGAGTACTAAAGTCTTAGTTGTGCCACTTACTAATTCTACAACCTTATAAAAGTCCTGCAAATTTACTCAATATAAATTTCTTCATCTGTAAAAATGGGCATATAATTTATCTTGCACGGCTATCATATACTCCATATAAAGTGCTCGGCACAGATTCTGGAGCATAATATATGCCCTTTAGGGTAACCCACTTCCTCTGTCTTGGCTTCAACAAGTTCACAGTGGTGGTAACAATTGGAAATTTTCAAATTTGTAGGCTTACTGAAGATATACTACAGTTCATGCATACCCGTGCCTTGCTTACTTGCCAACAAATACTTATTGAACCTCCTCTGTGTGCTAGACCATGATCTAGATATTGGGAAAATATCATCAAACGATAAAATGTCCCCAATTTCATCAAGTGTTCAGGATAATGAGGTAACGTTTGGTTATTCACAGCATACATTTTTAAGGTGCTTACCATGTTCCAGGAATTGATCTAGACATTTAATGCACACTCACTCATAGAATGCTGAAAACAGGCCTCTGCAGCAGGCACTATTATTTTTATTCCCATCTTACATTCGAAGAAACTGAGATAGAGAAGTATCCCATAAGCTACACACATTAGTATGTGGCAGAGCTGGGATTCAAATGCTGTCTGATAGTTTTTCAAACACTGTCTTTTACTGCTGCTTCTTGAACATGTAAAGAATTTAGGTTGGGTGTTTAGGGGCACAGAGAGGTAGGAAACTTGACAGGTGTCTGTCATTTACTACAAGCAATCGGATGTTATTCAGAGTGCAATTGTATGCTATTCAGAGTGTAATGGAAGCTCTTAGAAGGTTTTAAGCAACAGGCTGATGAAAACATCTTTATGTTTTATAAATTCAATCTAACAGTAAGGGGGGAGGGGTTGTTCAGGGAGAGCTGGTGAGGAACTATGAAAAGAGTTCGGATTTGATTTTAGAAGTCCTGGTGGCAGTAATGAGAGCTCCGACATACCGGTAGTGCTGGAGACAGGGAGAATTTGTTGATGTGAGATCCATTTGGATGGTTAGCATACAGAACTTGCTGATGGGTTGAATGTAGAAGGAAGAGAGGGATCAAACGGACTATATTTTTGTTTTGAGCAGGTGCACGGAAGATGGGGCTGTGGCCCGCAGTAGAAAAGTGACCGGGTGATATAGCAAACAAGAGTTTTGTTTTAGTTTGTAGAATTTGGCATGGGCATCAAGAATCCACTTGAACCCACAAATTGGGAGCCTCGTGAAAAGTTAATGGTTAGTGATACAAATGTGAATGTATCATCCTATAGTTGTCTTTAAAAATATGAAATCAAGAAAGTGCCAATAGGGAGAAAATACAAAGAAAAGAAGAAAATTGGGGGCCAAACTCTCAAGGTTTGGAAGTACTTATGGATTGGATCAACGAGAGTGGAGCCTGCAGAAGAGAATGAGAAGGGATGGCTAGAGAGGTCAGGGAAAATCCAAGGAAGCAGAGTGAACAGAAGCCAGAAGGACAGATGTGCCGTTTCACTGCCGCAACGGTCACCCCGACAAAGGGGGATTCTTATCACTCAGTTTATAGATGAAGACAGGGAGGCTCTGC
Organism: Ailuropoda melanoleuca; assembly: GCF_002007445.2. Lineage (NCBI taxonomy): Eukaryota > Metazoa > Chordata > Mammalia > Carnivora > Ursidae > Ailuropoda > Ailuropoda melanoleuca. Next base: position 102,235,821 of record NC_048228.1, read on the forward strand.
ATGGTAAATAGCTTGCCCAATGTCACACCTAGTGGGGATTTGATCCACCTTTTAGATGTGCTTTTATCTTTTATGTATGAAACATGTATATGAATATATAGGAAAGTTGTACATATGAATATATCATACCATGTTTATACAGTATAACATACTATTAATTGAGTATATTTAGGTAATAAATATGTTCATATATTCATATGTATATTCATATATATATATATATGCTTCCTATTAACTCTACAAATAATACTATTAATAGTGTTCTAATCAAGACATATACAAAGTATTTGCAGATGCTAATGAGGAAATTAATATTAATTTATTACCTTAAAATAACACAAAAAAGGTAATACTTTCCTTGAAACCTGACAAATAATTAGGAATTCTTCAGAGTGACAGAAAAGGCAAGAAGTGGCAAGCGTTCTAGACAGAGAGCCAGCAGAAGTATTACAAAGTTGCCATGGAGAAAGTACATTGTATTCAAGTTTTGTGTGTCTGTGTTTAATTTTTTTCTTTTTCTTTTCCTGGAGTGTGTGCACTATAGGAGCAGAAAACAGTGGCTCTGGAAAAGACTTGAAAGAAACATGACACCAGATTTTTTTTTTCTTCTAAACACAAATGAGTTTGCACTTTAATCTGTAGGCACAAGGGAAAATTCTGCTTACAAACCAGTGTAGCCTGTTAGACTTCCCAGGAGGAAAATAATGTTGATTTCAGGACTAAATAAGGTATTTTTGTTGGCTCAGCACCCTTTCTTTGAGGAAAAGCCTGACCCCACTCTTAACTGGTTCTGACGGTCATCATCCCTTCACTTTGTCCAGAGGGATGGATAACTGGCTTGGATGAGACATTGACAGTGCATCAACCCTCTGGGCTTAGTGGGCAAGTGATGGACCACCATGTCCTTCTCTTGTGTATCTCCTGGGAGAATGAAGCTCTCTTCACTACAACCGCAAAGTTGAGACCACAAGAAGCTAGAACAACCAGTGGACAGATCCCAACTTGTCTGAAAGTGTGCAGAGACAAAGGCCTGTGCCATCATTTTAGATCTAGGCATTCCTAGGACACTTTCCTCACCTAGACTTCACAGAAAAACATGGTTAGTTTCCTTTTATCCTGGAATACATTTGGGTCCCATCTACTAGACTGGAGTGGAAAAGCCTGGGAACATACATTACCTGGTAATTACATCACTAATCCTGGTACGAAATGAAGAGGATATAACTATGGAAATAAAAGTGTAATGCCAAAGGGATAGATTTAAGACCTTTTGGAAAGAACAGATGTTCAACTTATTTTAACACAAAGAACACGGGCGTGTTTAGATCACTGTCTTGTTGAAAATGGAACGGTTGTTGATATGACCATCCGTAGATAAGCAAGCCACACCTCTGGTATGACAGGTGGAACAGTGAGATGAAGAAATGGTTTATTGAAGGGTTTAAAAGTGAGGATTGTCTGGTGCTCGTGGAATCTGAGGGGTGTGTAGAGGAAGGCAGAAGTCTAACCAGTGAAAAGGCAGAAACAATGGTATCGCGGTGCAAAACAATGTCTGGGCTAGACTGCACATTTGGGAATTGTTAGCAATTGATCTGTGAGCCAGGAGGGTTGGCAAATATTTTTAGAGAAAGAAAGAAAGAACAATGTGGGAAAAGAGTCATTCGGCACTATTGCATGCTCTTCGAAGACGGAGTTCGGTTCTCTTCATTGGTGCGTGCTCCCCCAGTGGCACACTGTGGTTCATGAACAAGTGAGTGATTGTGCAAGGCACAGAGCCAGGCACGTCGTTTGCAGGGCCCTTAAAGCCTCCCCAAATGCTCTGAGGTGGGTTTCCATTTCTATCCCCATTTTACAAGTAAGGGGAGTAATATGATCAATTACAGTTTAAAATTAATAAAACTGTAGAGTTTTATGATTCTGTGTTCCGATCTGTGTATGTTGAATTAAAAAAATAATCAAAAAGATGCCTGTACCAAAAATTCTTAAATATGTATCTCTACATTTTAAAACAATATGATTTTTTATTTATTTAAATTCAGTTATCCACGGTATAGTACATCATTGGTTTTTGAGATAATGTGCAATGATTCATCAGTTCAGTATATTACCCAGTGCTCATCACATCACGTGTCCTCCTTAATGCCCATCACCCAGGGACCCCATCCCCCCACCCACCTCCCTTTCTGCAACCCTTGATTTGCTTCCCGGAGTCAAGAGTCTCCTATGGTTTGTCCCCCTTTTTAATTAATTAAAAAGTAAAATAAAATAAAATAAAACTATATGATTATTTTAAGGTCATATTTTTACATACACAAGTTCATAGAGTCCCATGGAGACAGTACGGTTGTCCCAGTGTCAAGTAGAAATCAGTCAGGCAGCGATCAGCATTAATCTTTACTGCAGAGCCATTGTGATTTACTAGCAATGTTGTTTCATATTCTGTGCTCTTAGGAAAAGGCTCAACTTCATTTTCTCAGAGTCTGTTCAAAGCATTAGCTAAAATAATCTTTGCCAAAAATATGAAGATTTAGTATAGGTACAAAAATAATTGATTTTAAAGTAGTTATGAAAGAAAATTTATCTGTGACTATAATTATGTAAGTTATCGTGAAAGAAATGGACACAATGAAAACCTGCATCTGGCATTAAATAACTGAATTTTTAGTTCGGGGGCTGTAGTTCATTATTCTTATATGCTTCTGTTTAAATGCATTTGTATGTGCTAGAGAATATAACTGTCCATGTTTAAAAATCAATCAATAAATAAATAACCAGCATATCTAATTTAGTCCTAAAAGATTACTTTAATGTACTCTATTTAGGGTGTAAGCTTTAACAAATATCTTTCTTTTCACTTATTTTTCCAGCACTGGAACATCTCACTTTAGGATCAATGAATCATATTAATTAAGTGATACAATGTAACCAAACAAATGCACCGTAGACTGTAAATAACCAAGTTGATAATCATTAACTATTTAATAATGGTTAAGTGTTTTACACACATATGATGCAATTTAAAATTTAAATAAGAACAGTATGCTAAGATAGCCGGGAAAATGAATATCTGCCTTTTTCCCAATTGGTTATATCACACTCCAACAAAAAAGTGGCCATGAACTCATTTATTCCTTTAAGACTCTTCTCAGAAGGCTCCATTATTTTATTTCATTCTTTAATTGATATCAGCGGAGGTTAAATGTGCTGTGGGCTTAAGTTTGACTCAGGAGAGAAAAGGCCTAATTTATTATCGAGGATTTGACTCCCACTAGCTGTGTTACCTTGACCAATTCAGTGCATTTTGATGGCCTTCCATTTCTTCAAGTGTAAATTTGCAGTATTGATCATTTCCCTATTTTCCTCGTACTTTTGATGCAGGAACCAAAGGAGAGAAGGATGGCCTTTGTTTATGCACCTCCAAAACCTTCACATTTTTAGTCTTTGTGTATTTAAAGAAGGCTACACAGAAATTTCTAGGATGGAATCTGACTGGTCCCTAGGGCAAGGACTCAGCAAATGACCGCTTTTCAAGTAAATGTTACATTCCGCTTTGCACATGTAGACATTTGCTACTTTGGCGGTATATATTCCATCAGCCGCTTCTTACATTCAAGAGTCTGAGGAATAAGCCAACATGAGAAGACTTTAATTTATAATAAATGTTAGCCTTTTAGAGATAGTCATGATCAGGCTTTCCACTTTGAAATATCTCAAAAGCCACATAAATCATCAGAGGGCTACTTATCGATTACAGAATTAGTGCAAAAGGATGGTCTCAAGGCATGTTTCATCCTGATGAACTATTGCCAGCACACCTCTTTCAGGGTGCTGCGAGGTTTGGGTCCCGCTGATTCTATCTCAGACNATAAATGTTAGCCTTTTAGAGATAGTCATGATCAGGCTTTCCACTTTGAAATATCTCGAAAGCCACATAAATCATCAGAGGGTTACTTATCGATTACAGAGTTAGTGCAAAAGGATGGTCTCAAGGCATGTTTCATCCTGATGAACTATTGCCAGCACACCTCTTTCAGGGTGCTGCGAGGTTTGGGTCCCGCTGATTCTATCTCAGACAAAGTACTGAAGACACACATGCACGTTCCTGTTCTCAGCCTCCTCCTTTTCAGAAGCTTCAAGCAGAACTTCCCTCTATCTCTAAGGTATTTTCTTAGAAAAATGCCTGTTACCACTTTTCATCATCCTACTTAAAACAGTGTTTCCTCCAAATTCACCCCCGCTTCAGCAAACTACATAGATGATACACCTTGTCATTAATTTAGGAAATGTAGTGAAAACTCATCTTATTTCAAGTTATGCGGAGACATGCTACCTTTTTTTGTAGGTTATTTTTTAATTTTTTTGTTATGTTCAGTTAGCCAGCATACAGTACGTCATTAGTTTTTGATGTAATGTTCAACCATTCATTAGTTGTGTATAACACCCAGTGCTCATCACATCATGTGCCCTCCTTAATAGTACTACTTTTAAACAAATAAGCATTCTTAACTAAATTGGGCTTACTATTTTTATTATTCCTATTATTTATTTAATCTACTTACTCCATTCCATTTTAGGTATTTTATAAAATTTTCTTATTTCTTTTTTACAGATTTCAAGAAGAGAAAACTGAAGTTTAGAGAAGCTGAATCATATTTTTCAAGGTTAGATAGCTAGTAATCCAGGACATTGTCAGAGATGAGAGTTGCCTCTCAGTTAAGAAAAGAGTTTTAGCTCTTACGTTATTTAAATATAATAAATTTCAATATCACTTGATGATGTCTGAGAGGTTTTTTTTTTTTTTTAAGATTTTATTTATTTATTTGACAGAGAGAGAGACAGCCAGCAAGAGAAGGAACACAAGCAGGGGAAGTGGAGAGGAAGAAGCAGGCTCCCAGCGGAGGAGCCTGATGCGGGGCTTGATCCCAGGACTCCAGGATCATGCCCTGAGCTTAAGGCAGACGCTTAACGACTGATCCACCCAGGCGCCCCAATGTCTGAGAGTTTTTTATAACTATGGGTTGGTCTACAAAATGGTCATCCTATCTTCATGATAAAAATAATATCGTGTCACCTGGATTGATTTGAAATCATTCTCATGGTATATTATTTGCTCCAAAGGCTTACATCAAAGGGTATGGTTGATCTTCATGGTGTAATTGATCCCGAATTATTTGTTGACTACTGCCCTCCTGGAGGGTTGGTATAGTCAATGGGCAGAGCAGAGTTTTGTAGTAAGATAAACTCGTCTTATGATTTACTTAATTGCTGTATGAGCTTTGATACATTATGTGACCCCTTTGTTTCAATACTGGCAAAACAGGAAGTTTACTATTCGTTCATACACTTTCACTGTTAAACACTGGAGTCCAAAAGAAGATAAAAATAAAATGCAGGTCGTAGCTCTCATGGAGAGAATAATTTCATGAGGAAGTCATAATAATTAGATAAAATTATGTTGTTACAAGGAACTAGAACAAAAGCAGTGCTGTGCTCTTGAGAGCCTAGATAACGGCTCTCTGGACAGAAAAATGAATCCCAACTTCTATGTTTGCTGATTCCCGTGGTATAAACATTCCCACCAAGGACAATTTCAAGCTACTAACAAGCTCACAGGATCCCTGAGTGTTTTATCATCTGCTGCTGTGATCCAGAAGAAGGAGATTCCTACCCCCGAGTGTTCAGTAGGGAGCGTTTTCCCATCAACAAACTTCTACTGGCTTCAAAAGGATCAACTGATTGAGCACCTGTAATTTGCCTGACAGAATTTTATTTTTGCAGAACAAATTTCTGAATACACCAGTGCCTTTTTATTCCACTTGTCTATTAAAGATGTTGCTTGACTCCATTTAATAGATTTAAGATCTATATAAGGGTTAAAGGTTAGAATTTTTTTCTCTCTGTATCAGGGGTCTTTCACAGAGAGCTGTGGTTTAAATTACACGGTAAAACATCTGTATTTATGCTTTAGGAATCAGAATATAGACTTTTAAAAGCCTCAGGAGCAAAGATTAATACACATGCTGTGATGGATAGATGGGGTAAAATGGTTATCTGCAGGGCATTAATTTTCTTCTAGTATTCAAGGTCCTCTCTTGAGAATAAATAAAATCAACATTTTCTCAGAGCTTAGTATTGAAACTTTCATCTATCCTTTGCCATCTTAACTTTTTCTTTTTTTCATTTCTCTTTCTCAATATCCTTTTCAAATTCATTACAATGTCATTCTTCATATTCTCCTCGGACTTCCATCAAACTCATGGGTTTCCCTTTTTTCTCCTTTATCTTAAATTATCACTGTTTCTTTTTTTTTTTTTCTTCTTCTTCTTCTTCTATTAATTTTCTGTTTAGCAGAATGTTGTTTTCTAGCTTCTGCTTTACCTTTGGTTAGGAGGCAGTAACTGGAATATAATTTGCATATAAGAAAATGTATAGCTCTTAGACTTACAGTTTGATGAATGCTGACAAATGTATACATGGCTCTAAGATCATTTACTGTGTTGCTTTTATCAACAGTTTACTCTTTATAACTGAATATCATCATTTGTTTATGTATTCTCTTATTGATGTACATTTGTGTTCTTTTCAGCTTGGGTTAATCATGAATAACACTTCCACAGACATTCTTATTCAAATCTTATCTGGGATATATGCTTGAACTTTTTTGGTGGGGACACAAATACCTTGGGGTGAAATTGATGGGTTAGAGGCTTGATGTATAAATAATGTAAGAAACTGCCAAAACAATTTCCAAAATGGCTATGACATTTTCACGCCTATCAACAATGTATGAGAGTCTTAGTTACTTTACAACCTCACCACATTTGGTGTTTTCTGTTTTCCAGCTTTTTAATTTTAGCCATTCCAGTGGGCATGCAGTGTGGTATCTCACTGCAGTTTTAAATTGCATTTTAAAAAATTAGTTTCAGAGGTAGAATTCAGTGATTCATCAGTTGCATACAACATCCAGTGCTCATTACATCAAGTGCCCGCCTTAATGCCCGTCACCCAGTCCCCCTGCCCCCCCCACCCACCTCCCCTCAGTTTGTTTTCTAGAGTTCAGCCTGTCTTATGGTCTCCCTCTCAATTTTTATCTTATTTTGTTTTTCCTTCCCTTCCCCTATGTTCATCTGTTTTTGTTTCTTAAATTCCACATATGAGTAAAATCATATGGTAAATTACAACTTTTTGAAGACTGATGATGTTAAGCCTGTTCTCATGTGTTTATTAGCTTTCTTACATCTTCTTTTGTGAAGTTTTATTTTTCTCATTTTATTGTTGATTTGTAGAAAATCTTTATATATTTGGAGTACAAGTTCTTTTTTTTTATTTTAATGTTTTTTTATTATATTATGTTAGTCACCATACAGTACATCCCTGGTTTCTGATGTAAAGTTTGATGATTCATTAGTTGCGTATAACACCCAGTGCACCATGCAATACGTGCCCTCCTTACTACCTATCACCAGTCTTTCCGAAAGGGGGGGTAATCAGAAGGGGAATGAAGCATGAGAGACTATGGACTATGAGAAACNTTCCAAAAGGGGGGGTAATCAGAAGGGGAATGAAGCATGAGAGACTATGGACTATGAGAAACAAACTGAGGGCTTCAGAGGGGAGGGGGGTGGGGGAATGGGAAGGACTGAGTACAAGTCCTATATCAGATATATGTGTTGTGAATATTCTTTACCAGTCTTTCACGTGTCTTTTCATCTGTTCAAAAAGTCCTTGGAGAAGCATGGAAAGATGATACTTCATGTCCTAGTAAATCTATACCTACAAAAATATTATCTGTCAGTTGGAACCCCAATGGTAGAGAGAATTAGAATGGTAAAGATTATTGGAGAATAACATCTACTGAAGAAAAAGGACAGAAATAAGATTAGACAAAGGAAACCATCAAACTGAGATGCAGGTCTGATAATTTGCCAGTTCAACAGGGAGCTCCAGACAAAGGTTGCCAGTTAGAGGGGCCCCATGTTGGGCAGACAATGGTAAGCATTTGCTCCACTGTCCTGCGTGCACTGCCTGGGACTACCCTGAGCAGAGTGGAATCTGGGAAGTGACCTGAGCAATACAAGCATACCGTTAAAGACTGTATCAAGTCTGTCACAGCCTGCTCCTTATGCTATGTGGATCCACTTGCCTTAGTAGGTCTGTCAGCAGATTCTCAAAGTGGTTATAACATTTTAACTCTAAGCCAGCACTATATGAGTATTCTAGTTTCTTACCTCTTTAACATTTGCTCTTATTGATCTTTTTACAATTTCAGCCATTCAGGTGAGTATGTAGAGTTCTCTTACAGTGTTTTGAAATTTATACTTACCCTGATGACTCAGAGATGCTTACAACCTTTATGTGTGTTACCTTTTGAGAAGTGCCTGTTTCAAATATTCTGCTATTTATTTTCATTCCATTATTGCGGTCCTACTGGATAGTGGAGGATGGGCCCCCAGCCACCAAATTTGGTCTGGATTTCCTGACGCATGGTGCCACATACACACTAGAATAGTGTGAGAAGATTTATGATGTATGAGTCTTTCTAGGAAGGACAGAGCAGGATCCAAAATGCTTGAGAGAGCAAGGTAAGGAGGCTGATTTGGGGGTTTTATGGTAGTTAGAGGGTTGTTAGCCTGTATTGATGGTTTCCTTGCAATTTGAACTACCTGCAGGTACCAAGAAAGGGAGCATCTGGTCTTCTCATCAGTGTGCCCAGTTGTGGGGGGCCATCAAGGGAAGTGGCAGGGTGAGGTTTGAAAACTTGCGGCAGTCAAATATCAAAAATGAAGTCAGACTCTTTGTTACACGTTTGTATTTTTACTGACGTCCTGAAAGAAATATATCATGGATGCCCGAGTTTTGTTTGATATATCAATTGTGAACATTTTCCAGGTCTGTGGTTTGTCTATTCATTTTAAAATTCCAAAGAAAGAAATGTTTAATTTTGAAGACATTAACATGACATTTTTTCCTTTGATGTACAGTGATCTTTGTCATCTGCCCCCAAATCCTCACCCTTCGAAATGTCATGAAGAAATTTTCCTATGTTTTCCTCTAGAGGTTTTTTTGACTTGGGCTTTAAAGTCTGGCCAATAAACCATTTCAAATTATTATTTTCTGAATCAAGTTATGTGGGATTTGAGGTTTTTGTTGTTCTGCCATGCAGATATCCTCTTATTCCAGAAACATTTGCTTAACAAAATATTTCTTTTTTCTCCCCCCCCCCATTGAAATAACTTGGTAGATTGGTTGAAAATCAGTTGACTGTTTATCTGTGGGTTGGCCAGAACCTAGGCTGCTCCATGATCGATTATTTATCCTTAAGATGATACGACAGTGTCCTGAGGACTGAGGTTTTATAGCAAGTGTTAAAGTCAGGAAGTGAAAGTCCTCCAGCATCTTCTTTTTTTTCAAGATTTTTTCGGCTATGTTCAGTCCTTTGCATTTCCATATAAATTTGAGATTTAGCTTGTCCATTCCTTCAAAAGGGGCTGATTTAGTTTTGATAGGGATTTTATTGAATCTATGAATCCATTTTGTAAAAACACATCTTAAAATATTATGTTTCTAATTCATGAATACAGCGTAGGCAGTCCTTGCTTTGCCTGCCACTGACATGCACGGATTTCAGTTGCCATGGTTTTGAAGTTCTAGATCAAAAGGAAAAGGTGAACTGAGCTATTCAAAGATAAGGTCAGTGAAAATTTGTCCCCCCCCAAATATAAAAAACACTATTTCTCTCTTCTGTAGAAATTTTATCCTTTAATGGGTTGTGCTAGAGTCCATCTTATCTTTAACTTTACCGAGTCTGTCCTTTGGCATAGCACAGAGGGAGGGATGGGAGGGCAATGGAATAAAGCATCGGGACCTCCCTATGGTCAGGTGAGCAGCCAGTTTTTTCCTCTGCCTTGTTCCTAGGACCAAATTGTTCACCCACTTCTCTTTATTACAGTGACTGAAGTACCAGACTTCCCCGGTTCTAATTAGACACACATTTTCCCTTTTAGTGTTGGAGTCTTGGTTCTAAGCACCATTCTGGAGCTTGGAGCTGCCATACCTATCTTGTATTGACTACCTGTTTGCTAAGATCTCTCTAGAAATAAACATGGTCAGAGACTTCTCCCCTGTTGGAACCTCCATACTGTATCACTTGTACTTGTGCTAACCTTGGTGCTCACCTTGTTCAGATTTCTTCAAGTAGACAAGGGATCAAGAAAATATACTTCCTCTGATAATATTAATGCACATATATTGAATATCATTTAAAAAACACTAAAACACAATGAAAAAATTAAAATCACCCCTAAGCTCCCAACTCAGAGAGATAGATGTTATTATTGCAATGTTTTATAATTACATAAAGTCATACCAATATACATATTTATATTTCTGCATATGTTGATTTTGAAAATTTTATTGTATTTACTTACTGCTTAAACCACCTGAAAACATTCCTTTTTATTTTTATTATTATTTTTTAAAGATTTTATTTATTTATTTGACAGAGATAGAGACAGCCGGTGAGAGAGGGAACACAAGCAGGGGGAATGGGANAATTTTATTGTATTTACTTACTGCTTAAACCACCTGAAAACATTCCTTTTTTAAAAAAAAAATATAAACACTAATGTTAAAGCTAAATTCTCTCTTGAGTGTTGCCTTGGCTGAGGTCATGCATCTCCCAGGGCTGCCCAAATCCAGTGACTGATTGATAGAGGGTTCTAAGGGACTTGGGCATATGGCCCAATGCTGAACAATTCAAAGGTACAGACCTCACTGCAGAGCNATGGGAGAGGAAGAAGCAGGCTCATTGTGGAGGAGCCTGATGTGGGGCTCGATCCCAGAACGCCGGGATCACGCCCTGAGCCGAAGGCAGACACTTAACCGCTGTGCCACCCAGGCGCCCCAACATTCTTTTTTTAAAAAAATATAAACACTAATGTTAAAGCTAAATTCTCTATTGAGTGTTGCCTTGGCTGAGGTCATGCATCTCCCAGGGCTGCCCAAATCCGGTGACTGAGTGACAGAGGGTTCTAAGGGACTTGGGCATATGGCCCAATGCTGAACAATTCAAAGGTACAGACCTCACTGCAGAGCTCCTTCATGGGTTGGGTGAAGCCACCTACATACTTTTGGGCCCAAACTTNCTCCTTCATGGGTTGGGTGAAGCTGCCCTACATACTTTTGGGCCCAAACTTTCAGTGTCTGCTTCCAAAGAACCCTAAACTGCCACAGTCACCTTGATACTGACCTTTTTCACAGACACATAGATGCACATAAAAATACAGTCCCTAATCTCAGAGATAACTATTATTATTTGCTGTACAACATTATTGCAGACACAGACACAGACACACACAGACACACACAGACACACACACACCTGGTATTTGTTATAGACTGAATCTTTGTGTCCTACCTCCAATATTCATATATTGAAATCGTAATTCTCCAGTGTGATAGCATTAGGGGTTAGGGCTTTCAGGAAGTGAAGGGGTCATGAGAGTAGAACCCTCATGAATGGAATTAGTGTCTTATAAAACAGACCCCAGAGAGCTCTCTTGTTCCTTCCCCCCTATGAAGATGCAGTGAGAAGATGGGCATCTGTGAACCAGGAAGATGGCCCTCATCAGATACCAAATCTGTGGGCACCTTGATCTTGGACTTAGGCCTCCAGAACTGTGAGAAATAAATGCGTGTTGGTTAAGCCCTTCCCTTCTATGATAATTTGTTATAGCAGCCCGAATTGACTGAGACTGCACTGTTTTTATTATTTTAACATAGATTATACTGCATGTATTTATCACTGGACAACTCTATTATTTTTTCCTTTCTTCCCAAAAATAGATTTAGAGATGTACCATGTATGTTGACCTATCTCATCATTTTAAGTGCTGCTTTAGTTTATACTTATCTACTCTTGACATAAGGCAGTTTATTTGGCTATTGCTCTATTGATGGACACTTAGGTTAGTTCTAGTTTTTATGTATTTATCAACAGTACCAAAACAAATACCTTGCATATGATTCCTTTTGCAGAGGTGTGACTATATGTCTAAGGAAGTACTAAAAAGCGAAATTACTGGGTCAGAATAATGGTCTTGTTATTCTTACCTGCCCTCCAGCATGGCTGTGCTAATTGAGGCTCTTCAGCAATGAAGATGACTAACACATTCCCTATATCCTCTCTCTCACATCTAATGTGTTCAAGTGCATTTTGCCATTTTTATCCCATAAATTTACTACGAATGTCTTCTGTAAAATGTTTATTGAGATGCATTTATCTTTCAGTATTTTCTTTTCTCTCTTTTATTTCATTGCCATCATCCAAACTTTACAACTTACATAATGCTTTCACATCTATAATCTCATTTTTTCCTTGCAACAACTCTATAAAGTAGGCAGAGCAGCAATTTTTGTTAATGAAGTTTGAAAGAAAAGATTTTTATATAAATGCTTATCTATAATATAATAACATGTAAATATGTCTAGAAATAAAGTTCCGAAGTATTTACATATATCAAATATCTTAACATTTTGTTTTGCTATTTCCTGAAAAGAAATGAAACATTTCTTATTTCTAAACCTTCTCTATTCACTGCTCAGTTGAAAAATATCTTAATTCAAGGGCAATTGAGAGAGTTTATTCATTTTAAATATTAGGCAGCTTCCCCTCTGAGAAAATTACCTTTTTTTTTAATATAGTATTAATTATCTTCACAGTTCCCTAAATTCAGAATCCGAGACCATTTGCCTTATTATTGCTTAAAACAGTATAATATCATCTGTCGAAAAGTTATCCAACAACTTCTGAGACTTTAATTAAATTTTCATTCTTTTCTTGCTGCAACAGAAATGGAATTTTTCTTAGATAAAATATACATATAAACTTGACCCTGAAATTAGCAGCTCAAGGAGTGTAATGCAAATTTTAATGAGCTATTATTGGAAACCAATAGACAAGATGTGACAATGGGTTGCAAAATATAATTTATGGCACTGTCCTTACTTTTCAAACTAATTTAACTTCTGGAAAGTTTGCAACTGTCTTAAATAAAGGGGAACTAAATACCTGATAGAATATACAAATACAGTCACATCAAGTCCCATCTTTTCAGGGATATTTTTGCCAGTAATCCTGGCCACCTCAGCTACTCCCATTCTGTCTCTTTCTTTCTCTCTTTTTTCTTTCTCTCCCTCTCACTCCCCCTCTCTCTATTACATACAAGATCTTATCTTTCCTCTTTTGCTGAATTATGTATTTTTGTACTCACTTCTTAGTTAGTCCCTTCTTCCTTCTTCCTATCTTTGTTTTTCTAAGATTTTCAAAGGTGAGATCACTTACTCTATGCCATCCCACTGCCAGCCTGAGAGTCAAAAACCTCTGCTCCACCATCACAGTTACCAGGATAATAGTGTTCTCCATAGCAAAGCTCATAACCAGGTGAGACAGGCTCTCAGTGCCTTCAAGTCATGTCCTTTTTGCCATTAGTCAGGTTTCTCCAGAGAATAAAACCAATGGGATATACAGATAGAGATTTGGAGAGAGGTAAAGATAGAAATAGATAGAGAAAGAGATGAGAGAGAGAGAGAGAGAAAGACTGATTATAAGGCATTGGCCCATGTGATTGTAGGGGGTAGTAAAGTCCCACATTTAGAGGATGGGTTGACAGGCTGAAAACTTAGGTAGTGTTTCTATGTTTCAGTCTTCTTGAGGCTAAGTTCCTTCTTCAGGAAACTTCAGTCTTTGCTTTTAAGGCATTCAACGGATTGGACACTATCCACACTACAAAGGCTAATTTGCTTTACTGAAGGTCCGCTGATTTAAATGTTAATCATATCTAAAAATTACATTCACACCAATACATAGACTGAGGTTTGACCAAACAACTGGGTGCCTTAGCAAACTCGACACATAAACTTAACCATCACATCCTGAAATAAGACTCAAGCCTTAATATTCCAAGGCAAAAGGAAAGAAATGAGAAACAAAGCCAAACAAAAACAAGAAAAAGATAATCCAGAGATACAGTCACACAAACACAGACACTGAATACTTAATACCTTCTTTGGTGCTTTTTGTATTTAAATTTTAAGTCAGGAATTAATATGTATATTTGCATGCCATTTCTTTCTCATTTAATTTCTTAACTTTCTAGATAAATACCAAAATACAATATGATTCCCAGTGTTTCACTGCAAGGCACTGAAGCTCATATATGTTAACAAAGTTATCCATAATCATATAGTTGACAAAGAGTTTAAAAATATACCCACCATCCAAAGATAATCAAAAGAACAGTTGAAGTTTAATCTGGCCAGAAGTTTTGGCTGAGGAAATTTGACTCCTTTAAGTTATAAAAGGAGAAGAGGAAAAAGAACAAGATCTTCGTATAGGGTTAGTAACAATGGATTGCACGCTGGTTATGGAGGAAGTCAAAATAAGAGGGGAGTGATACACAGTAAAAAAAGAAGACAAAAGAAGGTTGAGGTTAATGAACTTGAAGAACTGCCATGATGGGCATTCTGTAACAGTGATCTGGGATGGTGGAATGGGGTCTGTGGAATCATGGCATGAGAGCAGTGCCCTTACTAATGGTGTAAGATCCAGGTGTGTGACAATGGGGGCAGGAGGCTGAAGAGGCAGGAAGGAAAGGCTTTTAGAAGAGATAAAGGAATTGAGAGGCCAGGTGATTTGTGAGTTAGCTATTTGTATATTGATATGTCTGGGAATTATGATAAGAGTAGCAGCGGTGGGAGGAGAGGAGAAGAATAAAACCAGCAGCCAATGTCTTCAACAAATGGAAGAAAATGACCACAGGCTTCATGCATAACCTCATCTAGACAGTGCAGCTAGGGGCATAATTCTGTGGTACACCCTTCAAAGGAACTGCTGATTTGGAGAGGGCAAGAGGAATATTTAAGGAGTGGCAATGGCCCCGAAGCACTGAGGTGTAAAACCATGCCTGAGTAAAGGGTTGGAAATAGGAACAGCGATCTTGTCACCAAGCACATTGTGCTAGTATGAGATGAAGCCAAAGGTATGTGAGGTCAAAATATTCAGAGCCAAAACAACCGTAGGCAACAGTTGGTGTCATAAGGTTGGAAAATCACAGAGTCTGGAGACCTTGCCTTGGCAGGATGGCCAGCTTTCTATTGGGTGAGCCTTCTGCAGTCCCTGATTAAATTCTACAGGAGCAAGAAAGCTATGTGAAGTCAGATTTATCTTACCCAATCTTATTTTATCCCTACAATGTGGTGGGATTATGCATTCCTGATTTGGGGAGAGAAAATCTGAAATAAATGGAAGTTTGAACAGAAAATGATATCCATGTATTGTGCGTCAAGGGGTCACCATTCTCTTCTTCCAATTTTACAAAATGCACCATTTCTTCTTTAAATGACATGACAGTAATTCTATTCGCTGCCAACTAGCTGTCATTTTGATGCCAAAAAATCATCAGACTCTTGTATCACAGATATTAGAGAACCACATGAAAAAACGAGTTGACATTTTTCACTCATAATAATAAAGGATTGATTGTTTGCATCTTTAATTTGTCCAAAAATGTATGTGAAAAAATGTAGCCGACAGCGACTGAAGGGAAGGTAACAAAACTTTATATTTTAGAAAAAGCTACCTATCAGAATTGTAATTCTTTTTGTTTTTAANTGGCTGAATTACAAATGACAGCAACTGAAGGGAAGGTAATAAAACTTTATATTTTAGAAAAAGCTACCTATCAGAATTGTAATTCTTTTTTTTTTTTAAAGATTTTTATTTATTAATTTGACAGAGAGAGATAGGCAGCGAGAGAGGGAACACAAGCAGGGGGAGTGGGAGACTAAGAAGCAGGCTCCTAGCAGAGGAGCCTGATGTGGGGCTCGATCCCAGAATGCCGGGATCACACCCTGAGCCGAAGGCAGACGCTTAACGACTGCGCCACCCAGGCGCCCCTGGAATTGTAATTCTTATATTAGCAGAAAAATAATCTTATTGGATGGTTTGGAAGCAAACATGAAGAGATTCAATGATTCTTCTGGATTATACTTTGCAACAAATTTGATCAACCGGTATAAAGGTTGTTTTAACGTGGCATATAGAGATATAAATAATCTGCTTCCTTCTCTACATCTTCAAGCAACTTTGAGTTCTTGATGATTTTATTAGTATTAGGGAATTCTAGCACTGTTAAGATTCCTAGAGACACTATAATCCAGTTCATCGTTTTAATGATGAGAAAACTAAGGAAGAACTAATCTGGCAAATGCTAAAATTCAGCAGTCATGCTTTATTGTAGGCTAGGCAAGGCCCGTTATTTAATTCTTTTTAATAAGAGTTCAATTTGGAATTTCAGGCCATCAAGAAACCTGGAGATTTATAAGAGGATTATCAGGCTGCTCTTTTGTTGCCTATACAGAACAATGTTGGACGAAACTCAGACATTCCCACATGGTTTCAGCACCCTGCTTATGAGATACATTCTGNCTATGGGATACATTCTGTTGTCCTTGAACTAAGCATAGTTGGGCATTATGCTTCTCATGTTCACTTGCTTCTTATAGTAAATTCACCCCATATGAAAAGAGCACCCTCGGGGTTCTGATTGGTCTTTTTTTCTGGGAAACATGCAATAAAAGGGAGAGTAAGAATACCTGCAATTCTTAATGTTATGGTTCCTGAGGGCTGTACCAGAGCCTCATCCTTTCTTTCCTCTGCAACACATTCTACCAACTTGATGAGCACGTCTGCTGCTCTAGGAGACTTGCCTGGTGGGGCAACCCAGACCTATCTTGGTTCTTGCACCTATCTTATATCTTGGCTGATGTGTTTGTCCATTTAACAGTAAAACTGGTTATCATAACACCAAGAGACACTGGAGTTTATCACTTGAGTGCCAAATAGATTCTTCCTTTCTCTATAGTGTAGGAGGAAGTCAACATCTTCATAATTGGGGTCAGTTAGTCCTTCCAGTATGATGATATTTTTCCCTGCATTTTAGTCTCTTAGCATGAGGAGCCTGATATGATCAAAAGACAGCCAAGGTTTGGAGTTCAATGGGGCTTTTACAGTATTACTAGATGAAAATGTTCTCTGTATACGAACTAGGCCCTCCAAATTCACAGAGCTTAAATCTGGGATTACAGGGAATGCATATTTCCTGCCTAGGTAGATGGGGGGGGGTCACTCCTCCTTCCACTTTTAGCTATTGAGCAGATGCATTCTACCTACAGAAGAAACATAGAATAGTCATTCATTTAGGGTATTTGTTCTGTCTTCATGAATGAAAACCCATCTCCAACCTGGAATCTCAGTTACGTGTTTAAGAGGTCAATCCACCACTGTATTTTCCCAAGATCTTTGACGTGGTGTAATATAGGATAGGAGCAGTCAGTGATGCATCCGTGAGTTATTGACAGCCCACATCCCCAGAAACTGGAAGACGGATGTGTCAGACCTGAAGGAGAGACACATGGGGCCCAGAGCACTTAAGTGGTTTTGATGCAGCCTCCCTGATATTGCATATAACACGATTATAAGGTAATCCTATGGACACATATTTTACTGAGGACCTACTATGTGATATGTAAGATTTTGTCATCAAGTGAGAAGCTGGAGAAAAAATAATTTACTGAAGTCAGTGCTAGGCAGGATGTCAGAAAGGATTAACATAGGCTGTTGTGAACACTAAGTGAGATACCACCTACGAATTTGCCTAAAACAGTGCTTTTTTATACTAGGTAGTTAATTTTTGTTGAATCTTACAGTATACAGTTAAAATTTTATCAGGGGTGAACAATTATCCCAATAACTTTGACAAATGAATGATTTCTCTGCATTTGAGGATTAGCCTCTTCATTTGAGTGCTCAGATTACAAAAAAGGGCAGAGTTGGGGGAGATAAACAAAAGAAGGGGTTACCTGTCTGCCAATCCACATAATTTAATTAAACCTGGGATCAGTGAAGAGGTAATTGCAGCACCTGGCTCACCTTCACAGCTAATTTTGTCTGTGAGGAGAAATGTTCTCCTTCTGTAAAATACACAGCAGCACAATCTCCTCATAGTAGGTAGGTAGGGAAAGACTGGACAGGGACCCCAAA
>NC_048228.1:102254020-102271863 GCF_002007445.2 Ailuropoda melanoleuca
CAGTGATGATATTTTCCACCAAGAGCCTCATGATCTGAACCATCAATTTGTTAAGTCTCTTAGGCTTGGAGTTGTATCACTCAGGGCATTCACTTGTGTCTTCAAAATGATTAAATAAAGATGATCCATTGAAGACTCCTTGAGGAGAGGGAGGTTGGTAGCTTTAGGAATGTGGCCTGGTTGTACATAGTATATGTTGGCTGGGGGAGGAAGCGCTGTTAAGCATGAGGATATGGACCGGAGGCAGGATATACTGGGAAAAAAACCCTACTTCCTCCCTTCCTTCGGTGGTGTTTGTNCTACTTCCTCCCTTCCTTCGGTGGTGTTTGCTCTATTCCAGGTACAGTGTATTTCAGTAGGTCCAGCTTGCAGCAGGACGATGAGATCCCAATGGAGGCTGAGTAGTTCTTACCCAGGGTGCAAAGAAACTCACCCATCCGGAAGCTGTCCCATTGCAAATTCCAGTAGATAACTTCTTTCTCAGGCATGATGGAGCATGGTGTTTCAGCATCATGGCACATTGGTTCATGGAGAGTTGGGGCAATCACTATTTCCCAAGACTTTCATACCTTTATAGTATCGGGTAACTTGGTAGGGGTCTCAAGTCTGGCATCTAGGACAACAGGCTTACTGGTCGATCCCTCAGGTGTATTAAAGCCTGGGACAGCAGTTTAATCCACCTGGCTAAAGGTAGCTTTACCTGCTAGTGATTTAATCTTCTGCTTTAACATTTCATTTTTTTTTCTTTCTACCAACTGTACTGCTTGCAATTATAAGGCGAATGAAACCTCCATTCAATGTCATGGCCTTTTGCCCAGTCTTACATACCATGACCTTTAAAATGTGACCCCCCCCCCATCATGGTCTAGTCAGTGAAGGTATCCATACATGATACAGGGTCTCTAACTCCCTAGAGGTGACCACCTAGTTTGCACAGTAACGGAAATTTCAATTAGGCCAGACACAATGTCCACACAAGTGAATTCATATTTAGAACCCTCACTCAGGGGGAGGGGACCATTAGAATCAATTTGCCAATCCCTTACCAGTTGGGAACTCCAGTGAGTGGCCCCAGAAGCCTTTGGCTGTTGGCTTGGGTGTGTTTAGAACACTCAGTACCTGCAGTTACTGTATTAACCAAGTCGTTATATTTCAGGAGCAATCCTGCATCCTTGGCAATATGCCATCATCTGCGTGCAAGTGATGACGTATTGGGTGTTTACTAAAGGGTCAGGTGCCAGGGTTCATACCTGAGCTCAAGCATCAGCTTCTTGATTGCCAGGGGTAGTCAGCACCGTCTGAGTTGGAACGTGGAAGACAGTCGGTACCACCTCATACTCTTGCAGGTTGATTCAAATGTCTTTTCACACATCCTGACCCCACAAGGGCTTATTTGTGATTACCCACGCTTCAGCTTCCCGTCATCTGAGTCATAGGGTTAACTCTTTAAAACAGCCCACCTGTCACTTACTAGTCGGGCTCATGAACTTTCACCACGCCGAGTTCAACCAACTGGCAGCTGTATGAGAGCCTGTGTGCACAGCTAGGTGCTGGTACTTTGTGGGGCTATATCAGGTTTCTGCCCCCTACCAGAGCTGCGATCAAAATCCTCGGGGATCTCTCTCCTGTTGTCTCTGCTACAGTGCCTGACGCACAGCTTCTGGACTCACATTAACACACATCTAATTCAAACAGCAACCTCGCTTAAGAGAGGCCCAGAGCAATGATCTGCTTCACTAGGAATTTTTGTCTTCTCAAAGATGGCTTGTCGCTCTGATCCTCACTCCCACACATGCCCTTTCTTTACCAGGTGGTATAAGATGGAGGCACTGTGCCAGGTAGGGAATGAAAGTCTTTCAAAACCCCCAAATCCCTGCAAAGGCATGCACCTCTTTCTCATTCTTAGGAGTTGTATAAGTCTGCACCTTATCACAGCTTGTGGGATAACACATGTTTACCCAACCAGATGGCTCCCCAAAATTTTATGGCACTGCTATCTTGGCCTACATCCTATCCCCAGGTATAGGAGGAACCCACCCCAAATAGGACTACATCCCTGAGGCCTCTGCTAGAGCAGGCAGGGCCTTAGGGATGGAAAGGGCAGATGAGGCTGGTCTGAATTGTTATTCAGGTTTTAAGGCTTTCCATAGGCCAACAAACACAAGCTCAGATTGTTGGTCTATCTGTTTAGGGGAGGTCCCCACCTCAGTGAGGTCAAACTACATTTACTTTTTACAAGGGTTATTTTTACATACCCTTTATAGCTGATTGAGATAACCTTTTGGCTTTCTGAGCTCCCTTTCTGTCTTGGGTCTTTCCCACAGTCCACACCCATTCCTGGGATTTGTCAGCTTCCCCAGATCAGTGATGCATTGCCCAACATCATCAACATCTTGTCCCCTGAGTGGGCTCAGCATGGATATCAGTGTCCCATGTCAGAAGCTAGCGGTGAACCGGAGAACTTTAGCTTCATTCCTGCAGTGAATGTGTCTGGATCAGGGCCTTTAAAGATAGGGACACAGGACGCCTGTCTCATTCATAACTCCCTAAGATTTTGTTGTATGTCCTTTACAGATTTCCAGGGTCTCACTTGCCCAGGAAGATGCTCCTCATTGAGCCAAGCCTCCCTGCTGACTAGAAGAATCCAATCTGTAAAGGAGCTAATACTCGAAAGCCCCTGAGTGCCACACAGGCACTGCCAGAGCGCCAGGTGTGTGGTGATGTTGCTCATTTCCTCTCCCTCCTACCCTTCCAGAGAAGAGCCTAGGTATTTCCTCTGGCCTTTTGCTATAACTTGGCAACTATATCAGTAAGCTCTGGGGGAGTATATTATTTCATTAGGAATATTTCCTGAACTGGGGGCTTTCCTAGGGCTGGGGTTACCCATGCAGTAGCTCTGCTTTCTTTTGAATTAGGGGTCAGAGGGCAAGGGTGTTCTGTCTGCTTCACTGTCACTCACCACAATATCCTCCTCTTCTCCAGGGATTCTCTCTGCCACAGTGTGTTCTGCATGGTTTCTCAAACAAGTGCTTTAAGGCAGCCAATATTTTGGGGGTGCCCTGATACTCATATGGTGTTCCATCAACACCTGACATAAGGGCCATCCTTCCCCACCTAAAAGTCTGGGGCCAACTCGGGATTTCCCCATGGATGCCTCTTTCCCAAGACCCATTTCTTAGTCTCCTGGCTCCCTGCCAATTGTTGGTTCCCAACCTCTTCTAGAGTGTCCTGGGTTTAATCTGAAATCATCCTGTTTGGAGGGCAGGGAGAGATGGAAGAAAGAAGCTGGCCACTCCAGTTGGGTAGGTGGCAGGTATAATAAGCAAGATAATGTACATATGAGGCTTGTCTTGGGTGGCTGCAAGATGAGTAGAGCTCCACACAAGCTGGTCAATCTTAAATGCTTATACAGAGGCATTAACTGGGTTCAGTCATGTACTCGGTCCAGGTGGTCTCAACAGGACCTTTCTCTTTCTGAGGCACATCCTTGGAATGGCTCTGCTTATGCAAACAGTGGGCCAAACCCACATTACAGGACATGGGAGAGAGTGAGGAACCTTCAATTGCCTGAGTCCAGCTCAAGGTTCAAGCCGCAGTCATGTCCTTTCCATGAGCTCCCCTAACAAGTGGGTGCACTGTTCCTTCTTTCTTAGACTCACGACAAGCATCTGTAATTATGGGTAATGACATGGCTTACTTCACAGAGTTTTTGAAAGGCTTACATAGGGACATCTTTAAGTGGTAGAGAGTTGACTGGAACATCGCATGGTCCATGTACCCTAGCGCTATCTTTCCTCTCTGTCCTAACCCCTATGCACTAAACAAGGGGATGAAGAATGCTGGGGGGAGTCCTGGTATTCATTTCTCTTCCAGGAATACTTTTGGTAAACATGTAAATGTACTTTTTTCTTTGTAAAAGATATCTCCGCTGCCTCTAAATTGTGCTCAATAATTTTCATATACCATCTATTATGCAATTTACACCCACTCCCTTCCCTCCTACAAAATGAAATAAATGAAAAGGCAAATGCAAAAACAACTTTGGTAAAAGCTAGGAAAGGCTATAAAAATGACATATTACAGAGGGGTATGACCCAGGGACTTGCATAAAATAATTTAGCTTCCTGAACTTCCTCATGATGAGTAGTATAATAAAACCCCTGAAACTACCATCTCAAATTTAGGGAAGGCCAGAGGATAAAAAGAGACAACGTTCACATTTGTTTTTAGAAACTCTCGCCTTGACTGTTTTTCCTTTGAAAATGAGCTCAGGCTTGATTTAGAAAAGAACTATAAAGTCAGGTTAAGTTTTCTTAATATTATTTTGAATGCCATACTATGGATTGTTCTCAACAGCAACAGGACCTTTCTTAGTAAAGAACGTTTAGGTTCGTAACTAGAACAAGATGAGCGGTGTGCGGATGTAATGCTCTGCCCTCCTTGACAGACACACTTTTATGCATTGAAGATAATTACCTACTTCACTCTTTAATAAAGGAAACAAAAGAATTAAAAAAATTGTGAAAAGGAACACTAACCCTCAATCCTTTGTCCAAAGAGAACCCTGCCTGAGGATCTTCTGGGAGTGGGCATTGCCACACACATGCACACACAGGACTAAGGTCATAGGTTAATGTAGATTAAATTCTTTCTATGTATTGAATAGCAATTTTATTGCAGGAATTTTTCTAATAGCTACTTCTTAGAGGTAAATATTATCATCTGAACTTTACAGATGCAGAAGGAAACCCACAGAGGATAAATAACTCAACATCCGGCTGACTCTCGTGTGCCCTTCTATGACCTCGTGTTTATTCATCTGTTTATATTTGACGCTAGTTCATCGTGTGGATGTGTGATCTCTTTACTAACTTTTTTGTTTTGGTTTGGTTTTTGGTTTTTTTGTTTTTGTTTTTTGGGTTTTTTTAATAATATTTTTTATTATGTTAGTCGCCATACAGTATATCCTTAGTTTTTGATGTAATGTTCCATGATTCATTATTTGCATATAACATCCAGTGCACCCTGCAATATGTGCCCTCCTTTTTTTATTAATATTTTTTCCTTATATTATGTTAGTCACCGTACAGTATATCCCTAGTTTTTGATGTAATGTTCCATGATTCATTACTTGCATATAACACCCAGTGCACCATGAAATACGTGCCCTCCTTAATACCCATCACCAGCCTATCCCATTCCACCCCGCCCCCCAAAGCCCTCAGTTTGTTTCCCAGAGTCCATATCAGGGTTATACTGATTTTGAAAAATGGATTGGGAAATGGTTTTCTGTGTTCTAAAAAAAATTATATGCCATGAACATTATATATTTCTAGAAAATGTATAAAAGCTAACCTATTCAACCACTTGTACTCAGAGACTGTTTTTTTAGAGAGAGAAAGAGGTGGGGGGAGGGACAGAGGGAGAAAGGAAGAGAGAAAATCTTAAGCAGGATCTGTGGAGCCTGATGCAGGGCTCAATCTCAAGATCCAGAGATCCTGACCGGAGCCGAAATCAAGACTTGGATGCTTAACTGACTGAGCCACCCAGGTGTCCCTATACTCAGAGGCTTTTTGAGAATAACTCTTAGAAAACTGACTTACGAATTATTTTGTCCTGAACTTTTTGCCTCTTCAGAGTTTCTGCTACATCTTTATTTAACTAAATTAATTTACATTTCCCACCAGAGAATTATCAATATATCATTGATATATTTTTAAATTTATTAGCAGAAAGTGTGATGCTCTCATTTTTTTGGTGATTTTATAAATATTTTCATAAGGAATGTTGGAAGGTGAATCGCCTATTGATGGTTAGTTTTTCATAATTTGTAGTCTTTTTATGAGCTTGACCTAAGGATAAGGGTAGTGGCCCCAAAAGTATTTTATTAGCAAGAGAAAAAAGGATAATTATGCTGTCATTTCATATTGAAATAAAAAATAAAAACCAAAACATTCAGACAAATTTAACACTTGCACACTTTATTCCACAGCTTCAGAACCAAAAATGT
Organism: Ailuropoda melanoleuca; assembly: GCF_002007445.2. Classification (NCBI taxonomy): domain Eukaryota; kingdom Metazoa; phylum Chordata; class Mammalia; order Carnivora; family Ursidae; genus Ailuropoda; species Ailuropoda melanoleuca. Next base: position 102,260,031 of record NC_048228.1, read on the forward strand.
ACATTCTGTCCTTATTTTGAAGCAGTCCATGACAACTTAAGAAAGGGTCAGCTACCAGCTGAGAGCTAGATAAAAAACTGAGGTGGTAGCACAGTGTGGATTGTGTTTGATAAGAAGAGTGAACCAATAAAGGGGGGGAAATGCACATGTATTTGGCCTTTTCTTTTATCTCTGACACTTTGTAAATCTGCCCTCATTCAAAGTTAGTGACCTTGAGATCTCAAACAAACAAAAGCATATTTTATCATTTTAATCCATTGACTAGCACTTACCATTGCTTCAATAGAATCACAATGTAGGTCATCTCTATTTTTTTCTCATACTTTCCATAAAGTCTCATGTACTCCTCCTAACTTTCCCAGCCCAGTGACAGGCATCTCCATTATTTCCTTATTTATCTCCTTCTGTGCAAATAGACTCTCCTCTTTCTTCCATGTAAGTGAGGCGCTCTGATCATTTGCAGGTAACTAATGTTGCAGTTAGTTCAATAGATGCACTGGTTGGTGTGGACTCATAAACCACAGGCTCACCTGTGAGAGAGAGGCTGACCTCATGTTGAGTCAAACTGGGACAGTGAGCAGGGCCCGGAAGAGGAAGGGGTGGAGTTCTGCCAGGAAATGTAGGTGGCTAGAGGGAGAGAACCCTTGGATTCCTCAACACAAAGTTAGGTAGATAAATAGGGAAAGAAACACACTTTTTTTTTTTTTTAAGCTAAAGTAAGAAAGTCTACCAGGAACATGGACAGGAGTTTGGGGTTATTACATGGTCATGGTCATTTCTGTTTTTGACTGTGTCAAATGTTCTCTGATTTTTTTTTCTCATGTAATGACAATCTCCGTCAATACACCTGAGACCATCTAGTTTGAGTTAGAGCCAAGAAGGCCCAACAGTGATTAAATAATTTGCCTGAGGACACACAACTAGTACATTGCAAAGTTGAGATTCAAAACCACCAATTCAGCAAATCTGGTTCATATTGTACATAGGGTCACACAACTGCAACAATACGAGCGCTGGTTTATCTCACTCTCATGGTGTACCACACAGAAGCTGTGCTAGCCACACAGCCAACCTGGGGCCATTGGTCTCAATAAGGGTTAAAATAGTCAAGAAAGATATATTATGTTTGGAAATGAATGTGTGTGTGAGTCTGTGTGTGTGTGTGTGTGTGTGTGTGTGTGTAGTGGGAAAACACTGGATAGTAGTTAAGATTCAGAGACACCTGTGTTCTGATGTCAGCTCTGCCACCTACAACTGTGGGATCTTTTGAAAGATACGTAATCTTTCCAAAACTAAATCTCCTCACCCATAAAATGGGGAAGATAATAGAATTATAATAAAAGTTAAATAGTTCACTCTTAATTAACACTAACTTGCCTAAGTTCAGATTATAGCCTCAGAATAAGTGTGCAGTAAATGTTACTGTTTTTATTATCATTTCATTATTGTTATTATTACCATATATTATTTTTTCAAACTACAAGCCAGAGGTATTTAAAGTCCTTCAATAACACTCATCCTGTCTCCATTACTGCTGTAACTTCTCAGCATAGGGTCAGTAAACTTTGGCTATGAAGTTTATATCCTTAAAGGCAAGCCTTTATGGTCAATGATGGAGCATTTGGCAAGAAAATTAAATTCCTCTATCATCAGAACTGAACTTTTACAATATGGAACAAAAGCGGACAAAAGAGACATAAATCGTCACAAATTTATGTGAGGAACAGTTGAGAAAACTGAAGATACTTAGCCTGGGNTAAATTGTCACAAATTTATGTGAGGAACAGCTGAGAGAACTGAAGATACTTAGCCTGGAGAAGAAGACTGGCTTAAAGAGTTCTGTAGATACTCAAAGAGTCATCCTAACAAAGAGAGAGTTGATTTTTTAAACAGTCTCTACAAACATCTACAACCAATGGGTGATGTTATAGGAAGACAATTTGAACTCAGCTATTGAAATGGATTGTCCTGTGAGGAAATGAGCTCCCTATCACTAGATTTCAGTGAAGCAGTGAGAACACTGAGATCAAAGACACAATGGGGGAAACCTCATTAGAGGTTTCTAATATTTCCTTTTGATTCCCCCTCTTTTCTTTGCTGTGTGATAGAACCACTTGCTTGAGAGTACTCTTTGTTTCTGTTAGCCACATGAGACATAAGGAATCAGGAATTTTGTGGAAACATTGGTGCCAATGCTTCTTCACTATCCATTGCCAATCACCAGGATGGTGCCCCTGATGGGAATTTGAACCTAAAGCCTTTGCTATTAAGATTGTACGTTTTCTTGGACCATCCGTGCTCTATTGCCTTTGCAAACCAAGAAAGATGGCCGCAGGAGGTGGACCAAGTCTCAAACTAATTTTTCTGGATGAATTACCAACACTATTAAGACTAGCTTATCCTTACAGTCTTGTGCATCTCTTAGAGTCTCAACTTCTAGCCAATGNCCCTCTCTCGCTAGCTGTCTCTATCTCTGTCAAATAAATAAATAAAATCTTTAAAAAAAAAAAAAAAAAGAAGACTAGCTTATCCTTACAGTCTTGTGCATCTCTTAGAGTCTCAACTTCTAGCCAATATTTTAAATTGAGAATATCTGTCATATTACATGCATTAATAAATATATCATATCTATCTTTCTATTTGTGATCCAGTTGCCAAGTTATCTTTGAATATATGAAGCCAACCATTAGTTTCTAGTGTCTTAAGAGTACTTTTTTATTATTTTCCTCAATTCCCTGAAGAGAAGGCCAGTGTCCTTCAAGACATAGGTTACTCTCAGCACATATAAGCATCTTAGTTAGGTGATGCTCTAAGCTGACACCTTGTATGTATCTTTCATGAAATTAGAGACTTACATGTAGATTACTTTCCTCTGCCCCATTTGGTATAGAACCAAACTCAGTTTTTTTCTGCAAATGCACATGTCAAGTGCATAGGCTTCATGTGAATAATAGATTTTATTTATTTATTTATTTATTTATTTATTTAATTTATTTATTTGACAGAGAGAGACAGCCAGCGAGAGAGGGAGAACAAGCAGGGGGAGTGGGAGAGGAAGAAGCAGGCTTCCAGCCTGCTTCCTGATGTGGGGCTCGATCCCAGAACGGCGGGATCACACCCTGAGCCTAAGGCAGATGCTTAATGACTGCGCCACCCAGAGGCCCCGAATAATAGATTTTTATCTATGTAGGATTCACACCTGATGATCTGTAACTACTGCACTTTGCCACACATAAAATACCCATCTCAATTAGTGAGTTAGCGGCCCATCAAGTTAATGCCAAAGATATGAAACCTTGAGAACGTTCATTACAACTAATGAAAATATGTTTAGAAATTGCTTCTCCAAATGCGTCACTAGCAAGAAATTGGCTTATTATTTTAGACTGTATTTGGTTCTGAAAAATCAATCTTCCCTTCAACTCTGTCATCTAGCAGCTCATCAGATATTTAAAGCATCAAATGAGCTGTCTGCCTTTAATGGTTCTTGAAATTGGGGCATTTTCACAGTTTATCAAGTGACATTAGGGCCATTATTACACAGATTGAAAACACAGTTACAGCAAAATAATTGAATGACTGCTATGCTTCTTTAAGTGTAATCGTTCTGCTCATGTTTAGTCATCATTGGTTAAAAAAATAGCTGCTTTTCTTGGAAGGGTACAAATTCCAGGGGAGATGCAAGTAAAAATATTAGGCATTATACATTATTTCAAACATCTGTAAGTGTTTGTATTACACATTATGAAAGCCTTGATATAAAATGCCACAATTGAACAGGAAAATATTAAAAATGTCAGCACTATTATATCATTTCTGAAGACCAATTTGCCTTTTTTTTTTTTTGTAAGGTTATAATGAGCCCAGTTCATTTTGCTTCCTATCATTTCTCTTTTCAGTAGTAATGGAAAATTTCCCCCTTAGGCACAGTATGCTATTCTTGTCTTAGACGATTAGGCAGGAATGAAGAAGATCATAAAGGTGAGAGATTTTTTCACAAACAATCTGATGCTCAGTACAGTAGCTCACACAAATTAGACTGCGGAATTCCAAATGAAGTCAAGGATGGTGGTTTTGTGATGTAGCAGGGCCTACAGAAAACAAATAACAAAGCCTCCATTGCTCACCACACTGGGAGGTATGCGGGAAGGCAAAGTTTAGCCTTTGCCTCAGCCTTTCTTTGAATGCTCACTAAGCTGTCAAACAATATAATTTAACTTGAGAATGAATGTAAGGTGCTGATCTGGAGAGCACTGAGGCTAGAATAACAGGAATCGAATAATTATAGGTCTATTTAAATGTAATAGAAAGTTCTTTTCAGTAACTATTTTTTGTTGAGGATTAGCATTTGTGTATCAGATGTGTCTGAAAGAAGAAGGCTCATTGCCTATTATGCCTCCAGAAGCAAAGGTGCTAATTGCTCTTTTGAGAAAGAACTTGGAAAGAGCATGTGTTTTGGCACAGCCAAAACTGAAAGTTACTTCTGCTCTTTGCTAATGGGAATGCACAGAAGCCATTTAAGTACACTCATCTTCTTTCTTGACCTGCAAATGGAGTTATGTGTTACTTCGAACCACATGAATCTGTTATTTGACCATGTTTTACTGACCAAAATGACAAAAAGTTCACAGTGGTGCTTAGAAAGTCAGCGCGTAAACCAACAAACAGCCTCACCGAGAACACGTGATTTGGTGCAATTGATTATCTTTCCTCTTGGGTCATGAACCCTCAAAGCCTCCCAGATGCCACACTGGTGCCAGTTCTTCGCTGAGAATGAGGAAGCATCTCATAGTAATGAGTATGATTGCATGTGGTAATAACTATGCATAGAACTTTGCACTCAGTATCTCATGTAATTAATTCTTACAGTATGAGGTAGGTCTTATAATCATTTCCATAAGGTGGATTTGCAAACTGAGATCACATATGATAAACTGGACTCAGGAAGGATAAGTAGAGAACCCATGATCTTAACCAGAACCCTATAATATCTTCAGAGAGTTCAGGGGTGTATTTTTCATGTTATAAATAGAATTTCTTGCTTAAGCCTCCTATAGAATCCCTTAACATTTAATGATTATGCATAGTCACATGATGCTGAAGACGTTTTAGGCATACAGATTCTCTAATTAGGCTTCCAGAATTTAAGTCCGTTATCTGTATGACTTTTTACATTGGACAAATCACAGTTTATTTGTTTTTAACTTATTTTTAGCTCACATATATATTAATCGCATAGGTAACGGACACTGATCTAGCCACTTGCTCACATGACTATCTTTAATACCCGTAATAGTCCTAGTAGATGGCATTAAGATTTCCGTTCTGCAGAGGTAGAAACTTGCACACAGAAAACCCACATAACTTACTCAGAGTTATATAACCAGAGAGCAGAGCCAGGATCTGTACCCAGCAGCCTGACTCAAGGTTTTACACTTTTTTGCCATGATGATGTTAGATTAACATCTAATCTCTTTTTCCTCAATGTTTAAATGGGATTTAATGAGAATGTGCATGAAAAGGCCTGGCACATGCTATATTCAGCAAAAGTTTCCTATTATTATTGTGAGTCATTACATCCCATTAGCCATTTTTCTAAGAAACTCTGCAACAGTGATACATGTTATGTAAGTGTTGTTGGTTCTAATTTCAGATGAAAAACTGAACCTTATCAAATTAGATTGATTTGCCCAAAAAGATACATCAAAAGAGCCTGGAACCTTCAGCTGTTGACTTTTAATCCACTGCTTTTTTTTTTTTTTAAATATTCACTCTTCCATTATATTCCATTGTAAATATTTATTATTAATTTATAATTTCCCCCACAGGCCTGGATCCAGAGAGTCCTCCCCTCTAAAATCCCTACACACTGATCTCTATCTTAGAGCATGTTTCCTGGGGAACGTGACCTAAAAGTTTTCAAGAATGTGGAGACCGGCTTTGCTCCTTTCTTTAACGTGATCTGGCACTAGAACATTTCGATGATGCCTGGACTTCCTTGAGGCCATACTGACTGTGATTAGGGCTCTCTGATTCTGACCATTGCCTGTTCCACCCTGACCTTTTAATACCTTCAGCCTTGTAATATACCACAACTGGCCCCTAACAACAAGCACAGATCTTTTCAACTTTTTTCACAATGTGTCCACATTCCTTTTCTTGGGTTCTGATGTTGTGGCTTCATTCCATTAGTTTAATCTTCATCTTTGGCCTCTCTCATATATGATACCACTTCTAATAGTCTTGACATTTGAATCTTGTATTCTATACTTCGTCCTGGTTTGTACACATTTACAGGCATAAATAACTTATGTTGTCATAAGTGAGCTCTCTTCACTCTGGTTTCTCCTGGGATTAAGAGTGTATCCCCCATCTCCCTTAGAGAGGACTTCAGCCCCTCTCTGACTACATAAATCCTCCTATGTCAGGACAAACCTTACCCTCTGAAGTCATCCATCACTTCCCAAATTTCATTGTGGGGAACTAGAATCTCATAACTTGATAAAGGCATTCCTCAAGAAAGGAAACTAAAAAAATAATAATAGTAATAAATGAAGAAGTCATTTGGTAAAATTGTCTTTCTAAACCCCTTTGAATAATCCACATTTTCTTTTACATGTTAAAGGCTCTCATAAGTTTTACAACCAAGAAGTTACTTATGCTTATCTTCACTTCCCCTATTTTCCAAATCTGAATTACGTACTTCTCCGTTTTGTACCATATCTGGCAACCTTTCACAAAGCTATAGTGTGCCTTGGAATAAGTTTGGGGAACACAAAGCTAGTTCAACCTCTGACCCAATTTAGGATTCCTCTGTATATCTGAGGGTGGTTCTCTGACATGGGAAAGATTTACTACAGTTATATTTCACTTGACTTTTGCTTTTCATTTCAGATATTTGTGTTAAATTTTTGCATACAGGTAGAGGGCATGAAAATGAATAAAAAGGCAGTCATCATATATCACCTCTCCCCTCTGCTCCAGAAGAGAACAGCCCTAGTTGGAAGAAATTTAATGAATAGGGGCCAGGCTGGCCCTCCAGCCTTGTCATGAACATCTCCAGGAAATAAAGAGCACGTCTTTCACAAGACAGATGATTTCACCGCTAGATTGTTCTGATTATTATAAATTATCTTCATTATAATTTCTGTACAGTGATCCCAGCTTGGCCCTCTGGAACAACACTGAAAATTAGTTTATTATTACTATTATTACTACTTTTAGTAATGTGCCATTCCTTCACATATTTGAAGACAACCAATTCATTCTACTAAAGACTTCTTGTCTCCAGACTCAATATTAAATGAATTAAAGTTCCACAACTGGCATATTATGGAGAATCCTTTTAAAATGTCTTCCTCAAGTAGAAATATGCTAGTTTACCACTAGAATTCATATTTTTAACTTTTAGCTACTCCTAGGTACCATGTTTCTATAACAGCATTCACGTTCAGTTGTTTGGGTAGTTGCTCAAAGGGGCATCAAAATGGAACAGAACATCATTCAGAGGAATGAGAAACTTTGCATTTCCTCCTAAGGTCTCCCTGCAAATAAAGGATTAGATGAGAAAACAGATAAGACTTCTATTTTTAGTTCTAACTAGGATGAAAAGACCTCCTATGGTGTGATAGTTGCATTCTTTTGTGATTTCCACCCAGGGTGACATTTGTGTCATTCAAGAAATGGGAGTCAGAGAGGTGGGGATTACTAAATAGCATTAGATCCTCCCTGGGAAATGGAAAGTCAACACCTATTTTGTTTTACTTTCCCAACTTACAGAATTACCATAGTTTTTGCCAATATTTGACATTTGAAACTGAAACAAATTACCCGTAGGCACAAAGCCACTTCACACAGATTTTCTTATTTAAATAAAATGTCATTGAGAGGAAATCACAGGACTGGAAATCCCTGCTTTCTCAAAGACTGAATGTGGTGGAGGTCCTGCATTGGGAGCAAGTATCATTTGATGATCAAAGCATTGAATATGATTTAACACTGATATAAATGAACTCCACCAGATCATGTTTTCTACAAGTATCACAATAGAGCAGTAAGGAGCCGATCAGAGAACAATTGAGAAGTATTAGACTAATTAAGAAAGCAAGATAATGAGAGTCTTTTTAATTACATTATCAATGTTCCTTTTAAATCAGTGTTTATTTCCTTTTTCCTAAGGAGGAAGTGAAATATAGGTTGTGGAGTGGAAATCTAACTTGTCATCTCATGCCTAACCGAGTTCAGGATGACTCTACTTGCTGACTGCATGTTGGACAGTGTTCCTTGACTCCATTTCATTTTATTTGGGACAGAAAAGGGAAATGAGAGAGAAAATGAATGGATGCTTTCATGATTATCTGTCTCCTGGAAGAGTTGAATAGTATCTCATCCAAACTGGCCATTTTGATCATTTTGATCTCTCCATTAACTGGTTAAGTGCAAGTGAGGGGGGAATGTGCACCTCTATTTCTTCCTTCAGTATAAACATTATATTCTGTGGGAAGCTCAGCTTGGTTGAATTGGTTAGCTTTGTTGGCTCTTTTATAAATGCATCTGACACCTCAGGAATCCCAAGAACTTATTCAGGCCCCCCAAAAGTTGAAAATCATAGTCAAATTAGACATGAGAATCCTGGCAGCTACAAGAGTGGAAGATGTAAACAGCAAAAATCTATGCGACAATTCCCGCTGCTTCTTTTCAAATGAAAAGCAAATATTAAACAATTAAAGGCATATAAATATATAATAAGGCAATATTTAGAAGGGAAATGTTAGTGATAATTTATAAATATTTCATAGTCTTCTAACTTACAAAATGAAATCTCTAGAGAATGGAGAGAAAGCCGTCATCCATTAATGCATTTTGAAACATCAAACATTTGCACGATTGGAAATATAAATAATTATATTTCCAAGAGTGAAAGGTAAATGGTATGGTAATGGTAAATGGTATGGTAATGATTGGCACCTGCCTCTTCATCATAGTCTTAATTTGAAACCATCAAAGCATTAGAAAACGTGGCTTTGATTGGTTTTATTCATTCTGGGTTTTACTTCCTCCATATGCTAAGAATCTAACAATAACTAAACAGAAAACCTAGTGACCTAACATCCAAACCAAACCAAACCGAACCAAACAAACAGAACCAAACCAAATAAATAAACCAAACCAAACCAAACAAAGACAAAACAGAACACAAAACCTTACAAACCCTCACTCATTGTCATACAGTTTGTTACAGCAAGCAAGTGAACAGAAGCTAAATTTTTTTAATTTATTACTTAACACTTATGTAAAAAGTCTATGGTGAGTTATCATTGATTCAAACTCTGTGTGATATATATATCTATATCTATATAGATATAGATATAGATATATATACTCATTTATTCCTTAAAATAACCTCAAAATCCAGATAATATTATTATTCTTATTTTCTGAAGAAAACTGATGCACAGGGAAGTTAAGTATCTGACTCAAGGTCATGCAGCTGGTAGTAGTGAAGCTTAATGCCCTAGCTGTCACTACTACCCTAGCTGTCAGGCTCTGGAACCTCTTCTTTTTCACACTTTTTTTGTGTTAAGCTGGCTCTCATAAAATGAGATCATTCCATTACTTCTCTTAGTATTTATTAGGGGAAAAAAAAGGATCTAATTTAAGTTATACAAATTCTCTCTCTATATATATCTTTAACCAGGACCTGGTACATAGTAGGAGTTAATAAATGGAAAATATAATTTTGTTTCTTATTTTTTCCTTTTATGATTTTAAATCTGCCCCAAATGTACCCAGGAAAACCTACTCTCTCACATACTAAATCAGTTTATTTAAGTGCTTATAGAGGTCTGATAAATATTACAAAAAAAACTTCATAATCTGAATATTTTAGAGACTGAAGTCTGTGGTGGAATATAGAACATGTGTGAGCCTGATTTTGCAGGTGCAACATCAGTTTAGATTTGTGCTTATTCCCTCTAATCCCTATGTCTCCAGAGATCTTCTCTTAGAAAAAGAATTATGGAACAGACACTGGGAAAGACTGTATATAATAGTCAATAATAACACAAACAAGAAAAGACCCTATCTTGTTGATGTGCCACTGAAGACATTGGAAGATCTAAAACTTTTCCCTAAGGCAGGGAGACCACAGGCTGGAGGCCGCCTCACCAGAGTACAGCAGGTGCAAGGAGTGAAGAATATTAGCAGCGAGAACAGTACAAGAGACGAGAGAAAGGATCCTGAATATCTGCCCAAGAGAGGCTCTAAATGCATTGAAAAGTTTGCACCATATGCTCAACTCTGAGTATGACAGTGACCTTCTAAATCTTTAAGTGTTTTAAGAATGACCTGCAACTTCACAACCTTTTCACATGGTGTGGGAGAACTAAGGGAGTGATTTTTTGTTTTTGTTTTTATTTTTTTTTTTTTAAAGATTTTATTTGTTTATTTGACAGAGACAGAGACAGCCAGCGAGAGAGGGAACACAAGCAGGGGGAGTGGGAGAGGAAGAAGCAGGCTCATAGTAGAGGAGCCTGACGTGGGGCTCGATCCCATAACGCCAGGATCACGCCCTGAGCCGAAGGCAGACGCTTAACCGCTGTGCCACCCAGGCGCCCCTTGTTTTTGTTTTTAAAGATAGCTTTAAGCACTGGGTTAAGGAGAAAGTAGGTGCATTCAGACAGCAGTTTCCATTATGCTTACTAAAATTTTACTACAAAAAAGTCAAAACAATTAAAAAAAAACCCTCAAATGTTCATTTGGCTCTTTATTCTCAGCTACACAGATATGGGGGCTCTGAGATTTCCCACTAAGGATGCTCACTAGCGTAAGCTAGCCCTCTTGTGTATTCTTTCCTGTAGATCTATACTAAAGGCAATTCGAATGCCTTGGTTTACTTTAAAATTGAATGCCACCTAGAAGCACCGCCATAATTTTATTCTTCTTACTTGTACCCACCGACCTGAGGATAAGTTAGTTGCCGATGGTAGATTCAATCTTAATGTGGTGGGTTTCCACTTGCACGTTTGACTTTTGGTATCCCAATAAAGACAATTAAGGAAACCTCATAATCCTATAATTGAAGTGTTAACAGATAATTGCCCATGTAATTATTCCAAGTCATTTTATTATCATTAGCGGAGGATAAAAGTCAGCTGTATAATTCAATATCAAATATTATTCTATTACTGAGATATACTTAATGCGTCTGTTTTACAACAACTTGGGAGTTTTCATTTTGGATGAATACCAAGGGCACATTGATCTGAGGTGTAGGAAACATTTTAGAAAGCAGGAATGTTGTCCCAGGTGCTTACCATTTCCCAGAGTATGGCCATCTCATTCTCAACATTTCTCCTAAAAATACTGGCCTTTGCCCTGGAATACCTCTTGGATATGGGTGATGGTAAGTCATTCCCTATACCAAATAGGAAGTAGAGCTGATGACGTCTTCAGTCTATTGTGTTTGGTTTGCGAGTCCCTTCTCAGTCATAAGACAACTCTCTGGGCGCTCCTGTGAGCCTCCCATTAGCTGCCTTCCACTACTCGAACCCAACTACTCTTCTCTATCCATGACTTATTGACCTATTAGTCATTTCAGAATGTTCTATACCGGTTTTATTAAACTTTATTTTAATGTAAAATTTTAATTTAATTTAAATTTAACTGATTAATCTCAGTGAGATTGATATGTGATTATAACCCACTTTTATCATTACCCTGTTAAAAAGTAACTGAAAATACATTTTAAAACATGAAGACCTGATCTTGTACTTCAACAAATAACCAATTTCAACATCAACTTCTTAGGATTTCTATCATTTAGTCCTTTTTA
>NC_048228.1:102271963-102280439 GCF_002007445.2 Ailuropoda melanoleuca
TCACATGCTTGAGAAACAGTGATAAGGATTTGTGATTGTCCTGAAGGACCAATAAAAGCAGGAGCAAAGAAGAGCAGAGGGTCTTTGTCTCTGATCATTGACTCCCTTGCCTTCTCCTCTCTTTTCACAGCAAAGTTTGGAGTCATCTTTCATCCATCCATACAGGGATTGCGGAGTTGCTGGCCATTCCTGGCATAAGTGTAAGACTTGTACTCTGAAAACCACAAAAATTGTTAAGAAAAATTAAAGACTTCAATAAATGGGGAGACATCCCAGAATTTTGGGTTGATTCAATATTGTTAAGATGAATAGTCACCAAATTCATCTACAGATTCAATAAAATCCCTATCAAAGTCCAAATGCCATTTTGACAAAAGTCAACAAACTGATCAGAAGGCTCATGTGGAAATTCAAGGGATTAGAATACTGAAAACAGTTCTAAAGAAGAACAAAGTCGAGGGACTCATACTTCTTGATTTCAAACCTGACTACAAAGCTACATTAATCAAGACATAAGGGTAAAAATAGAGATCAATGTAACAGAATTAAGAGTCCATAAATAAACCCCTGTACCTACGGTTAAGTGATTTTTGCCCAGGATGCCAAGACAATGCAACATGGATAAAATAGTTTTTTTAGTAAATGATGCTGGGATAGTTAGATAGCCACATGCAAAAGAATGTAATTCTACTCCAATCTCACATAGTATACAAAAAACCCCAGCTTGAATGGATCAAAAAACCTGAATGTAGGAGCTAAAACTGAGAAATTATTAAAAGAAAACATAGGAGTAAATCATGTGGCTTGATTAGGCAATGATTTTTTACATATGACACCAAAAACAAAAGTGACAAAAGAAAAAATATAGAAGTTGAATTTCATTAAAATAGAAAACTTTTGCTCTGAAAATACAACCCCCAGAATAGGAGTAAATAATTGGAAGTTATATATCTGAAAAAGAATTTGTATATGCAATATATTAACAAAATTCTTACAAGGCAGTAACAAACAAATTATTAAACTAAATGATGGGTAAAGAATTTGGATAGACATTTCCCCAAAGAAGATACACATATGGCCAATAAGTACACGAAAATATGCTTAACATCATTAATCACTAAGACATGCAGATCAAAACCACAATGAGATACCATTTCACAACCACAAAGATGTCTATAATCAAAAAGTCAGACAGTAACAAGTCTTGGTGAAGACATGGAGAAATTAGAATCTTCATACACTGTGGGTTTGAATGTGAAATGGTGCAGCAACTCTGGGAAATGGTTACACAGTTCTTCAAAATGTTAAATATAGAATTATCATATAATTTACTATTTCCACTCCTAGGTGTATACACAAGAGGAATAAAAATAGAGATCCGTACACAAACACATTAATGTCCACAGCTTCATTAGTCATTATAGCTAAAATGTGAAAACTCCAGTTAGTTGATGGACTCCAAATATCCATCAGCATATAAATGGAAAAGAAACATGTGGGATATCTAAGCAATGGGCCATTATTATTTGGCAATAAGAAGGAATTAAGTACTAATTCGTGTTACAACATGGATGGACCTTGAAAAAATTGAAGAAGCCAAACATGTGAGCCTGTGTGCTTTGATATCATTTCCATGAAATATCCAGAATTAACAAATGCATAGATACAGAATGTAGATTAATGGTCAACAGCATGGTGTGGGGAGAGAGGAATACAGTCTGACTGCTAATGGTTGTGGGCTGTCCTAATGAGGCTGTAAACATGTTCTGGAATTATATAGTGGTGATGGCTGCACAACTTGGGGAATATAATAAAAATCATTGAATTGTATACTTGAAAAGATGAATATTATAGCTTTAAAAGAGTTAAGTATATCTGAATTTAAAAAAATACTTGGAGTTTACAATGCTGAATAACTGATCTCTAAAATTTAAATTTCCTAGAAGCAAGCACACAAAATACACAAAGATGTAAACAGATACCTAGCATCAAAGGTAAAAAATGTTGATATTGGGCTGAATGTAGTATTAGTTGGTATTTGTTTTTTCATGGTGATCCCTACTGGACACTAGGATTATGTTTCAGAATGTTTCTTGAGTGTTTTACGGGCACGTTTTCATCTAAATCCTCATGATAGTCTGTGACGATTTATAAAATCTGATCTTACAAATGAAAAAAACCAAAGCTTTAGTGATAAGAAATTAGTACAAAATCCCTCTATTAAAGTGTGGCCAGATTTGAACTGAAATATGTTTGACTCCAAGGTCCATAGTATTCCATTGAAGTCCAAACATTTCATCAATTAATTGGCTGATTGATTGATAAATTGTATCATCTACTCAATAAGGTTTTTTCTTTGTTTTGTTTTGTTTTTTTTAGTTTCTACCATAGGTCATTTTTTTAAAACTTTGTTTTTTTAAGATTTATTTATTTATTTGAGAGAGAATGAGAGAGAAAAAGTACAAGCAGGGGGAGAGGCAGAGGCAGAGGGAGAGGGAGAAGCAAACCTCCCGCTGAGCTGGGAGCCCAACGTGGGGCTCAATCCCAGGACCTGGAGATCATGACCTGAACCAAAGGCAGGCTCTTAACCATCTGAGCCACCCAGGCACACTACCATAGTCATTTTTAAAAGCAGGCAATACAACAGTAAAATGTCAAGAAAAATCCATACTCTCATAGGGATAGCATTCTCATGGGAATGGGTAAACAGCCAGGAAGCAAATTAGTTTTGATAAGAACTCTGAGAACACAATATGAGGACATGATAAAGAGAGATTGAGTGGTCAGAGCAGTCTTTGAAAGAAGGTGATCAGTAAGCTAATACCTAAATGATGAAACCAACCAGCTCTTCAAAACATGGAGGGATGGGGTGGCACAGCAGTTAAGCGTCTGCCTTTGGCTCAGGGTGTGATCTCGACGTTATGGGATCGAGCCCACATCAGGCTCTTCCGCTATGAGCCTGCTTCTTCCTCTCCCACTCCCCCTGCTTGTGTTCCCTCTATCACTGGCTGTCTCTATCTCTGTCGAATAAATAAATAAATAAATAAAAAACAAACAAACAAACAGGGAGGGAGACAGTCTTAAACATTGAGAACAGTGCAAAAGCCCTGTGGCATGAATGTGCTTGGGCAGAAAGAAGGCAGATCGTGCTAGGGTATAATGATGGAGGTGGCAGGAGTGAAGTCTGAGAGCTGGGCAGGGGCCAAATTATAGACTTTATAGACCTGAGTAAGGGCGGGGAGAGGAAGGGAATGGNTCTTCCTCTCCCACTCCCCCTGCTTGTGTTCCCTCTATCACTGGCTGTCTCTATCTCTGTCGAATAAATAAAAACAAACAAACAAACAAACAAACAGGGAGGGAGACAGTCTTAAACATTGAGAACAGTGCAAAAGCCCTGTGGCATGAATGTGCTTGGGCAGAAAGAAGGCAGATCGTGCTAGGGTATAATGATGGAGGTGGCAGGAGTGAAGTCTGAGAGCTGGGCAGGGGCCAAATTATAGACTTTATAGACCTGAGTAAGGGCGGGGAGAGGAAGGGAATGGCAGTCATGATGATCTGGTTGATGATGATGATGATGATGAGTATAAATCTATTGGAAAAAAAAAAAAAACAACAATGTGTATACCTGACACATGTCAGGACTTTGTTAAGTGGTTTGCATACATTGTTCTCACTTATTATTCTCCAAGAGCTTGGTAAGAAGAGAGTCACCTCCATTTTACATAAAAGAAACCAACCTCCAGAGATGTTAGCTAACTATCCCCAAATCACACAGCTAAGTAAGTGCTAGAGAAGGAGTTTGCATCTGTGTGATGCATTTAGCATAATTACTAGCCACAGCTGTCTTCCAAGGAAAAAAATCTGTACCGGAAGATTACGTACCTTTATCATTCAATGGGAATTTTAGTTGAATTAATTAGAAGTTTATGTTGCCCACCAAATGTTTCTTGTGTATGCTCCGCTCTCACTGTGGCTGGTAATAATTCCTAAAGATTCAATGTTCATTATTTATATCGCTGGAACGCTAAGAATACCAACGTCGTGATTTCACAAAGAACCCTGGTGTCCTGAGTTGTCATTCTGGATCACCCTTGAGGGTATTTTCGGCGTGCACCTTATGTTCTAGGGACAAAATATCCCAGTCTCGCTGCAACAGCCAGCGCGTGCAACTCAGAGGCTACGGGAGGTTTAGATCGTCACTTATTAGTCAGGTTGTTCTAAATAAGCAGGCAAGATCTTGTTATTTTGACATGCAGTTACAGAAAAGAGCTGGCAGTGCCAGGAGCATAAAATGAAATGTCAAAGAGTCCAGGGCTATGTCATTGTCCATGAAAAGCCATCAGCAGCTGCCTGGAAAAACATCAGATTTACATTTATTCCACAAAGTAGTAAACACTATTGACAAGTGAAATGTTTCTTGAGTTCTGCCCCCTGGGAGGAGTTTAAGAAAGACAAATGATACATTTTTGTGGTTGTTTTTTAAGAGATTCAAGTATGGGTCAGCGTGGTAAAGGAAAAGCTACAGAGAGGCTGTGAAATAAGACTCTGCCCTTTCACGGAAACACATCCCATCTGAAAGTGATCATGAAGGAGTGAGAACAGCAGAAATTCTTATTTTCCCTGGCCTCATATAAAGTTGGAACTCTGCTGATTATTGATGGGAAACTGAGGCTCCATAAGCTGGGAGGTTGTCTAAGACATCATTGCTAGCTAGCAACAGAACCAGGTTTGTAACCCAGCAGCCTGTTCCCTATGCCAGCAAACTCACTCACCATGTGCAGAAGGAAACATGTCATACACACCTCTTTCCTGGCCAGAAAAGGATTCTAGCCCTACTAGATGGCGGGCTTGAATATGACATCCAGGAGAATGCCTTCCTGAGACCCTAACACATCATTGCTGACTCCTGTATTAAAACAAAACAAAACAAAAACAAAAACAAAAAAATACCTCTACCCAGAGTGTTTTGAAATACTTTAACACGTAACCACATTGTGTCACAATTATCCGTATGCGAATTTATCTGCCTGCCCCACCCTCTTCCCTGACCAGAATACAACCCTAGGAGATGCAGTGATTTCTTTTCCATATCCTTCATCTCTACCCAAGAGCCTGAAAAGTAGTAAATAAGTAAATGATTAAATAAATTAATAACTCAAGCTAGAAATAATGTAGCAAATGACACCTCGGAAGCTTTTGCCACCCCTCACACAGAGTGATGGCTTGGACACTCATTTCAATTCCTTGAGATAAAATTGTTCAACCTTTCACTTGCCCGGGAGGAAAAGGCCAATCTAACATCATTCATCTTCCAGGTAAGTTCAGAAATAAAAAAAAAAAAAAGAAATATGTTTCAGGTATTATGATTTATGGTAAAGTTTTCAGCATAATAGGAAGAGATAGCTACCTCTTTCCCAGATTTTCAAAATAGCTTATTCTAGGGTTGAAGAGCGTAAGCGGATGGTAGACAGTCTTGTCTGTCCTCGACTGAGCAGGCTTAAATATGTATTTATTTTTCTTGGGGATCCTGCGGTTTATCTCTGTAGGTGTCCACATAGCTGCAAAGCAGCCAGGCAAGGATTTGCAGCAGGATGCTGGCCAGAGGCAGCCAATATGGCAGTGGATTAGCTTTTCACCGATTGCCTGATGGGACAGGATGTGTGGGAAGGTCATACACACTGGCAGTCCGAGTCTCAGTCTTGAAATACAATCAGCCTGTACCTGCAGAAAGGATTAAGGCCTAGTGTGTCTCTCCCCTGTTAACATCCTCTCTAGCTCCATCATCATGGCTTGATGGCCTCAAGCTTCCCTGTGACATCTGCTCAATCAACCTACTGCGGTCCTACTGGGGTCCTAATGGACTATTGATTGGGAGGTTAGCAGAGCTGGGTTGGAATTAACATCAGACACAAATATGAAGCCAAGCTCTATACCTTCCAATCGTATATTCTGACTTATACTCAGAGCTCCTAAAATTCAGATCCAGTTGACGTATGATGAGGATTGAGTCTGTTCCAGCCCCAACCTCAGCAGTTGGTATAATGTACTTAACCTTTACTTACAAGGCAAATAGTTTTGCTTCTATTTTACAGTGCAGTAATTGGGATTTAGAGAGATTAAGTGGTAAAAAAAACAAGAGTGGAATTCGGTTTTCTGGACATTTATTCTATCGGTCTTTCTATTAGGCCAGAGATTATTACTACCAGTTAATGGCTATGATCTTTGTACTGCTAATCATGACATTTTCAAGTCTATTGTACCCCTATGCTCAAGGTGAACTTTTGTCCAAGGATCAGCAGATGAGCAGCATACACCTGGATGTGAACAAGGAGTACGAATAAGATGTCCAATTATGATTCTGATTATTATATTTCACAATAGCCCTCAGATCCATTCAGAACACTTTTTTACGTATTTCCATCACTCTGGTTAAAGCCACAGTCAGCTCTTGAAGCGACTATTTCACTGGCCTTCTAACAAGGCTCTGCCTTTCTGCCCATTCCGATATATGCCCTTTTCAATAGCTAGAGGTAAAGTCCTGAAAATGGTATTCCAATAATTCCATTACCTTTAAAATAAAATGACAAATATTTCATATGTCCCTCAAATCTTAACTCTTTAACCTCACCCAAGGCCATTCCCCCATGCCAATATTTTATTGGATATCTAAAAGGGATCTCAAAGAAAAGGAAAAAAAAAGAACTGTTCAAAACAAGACACTTGACAACTGTTCCGGTTATTTATTGCTTCATAATAAACCATCCTAAGAGTCAGTGGCTTAAAAAATTCACATTTATTTTGCCCACAGATATGCACTCTGGACAGGGTTTGGTAGGTACAGGGTGTCTCTGCTCCACAGTATCAGCTAAGCAGGTTCAAAGTCATCTGAAGTTTGCTCACTTACATGTAGAGTGGCTGGTGATGGCTATGGACCGAGGCATTAGCTGGGTCTGTCAGGCAGAACACCTACCAGTGATCTCTCAATGGGCTCTGGACTTCTCACCACAAGGTAGCTGGGTGCTAAGGGTGAGTCTCAGGAATGCCAAGTGGACTCCCATTTATGTCCTAGCCTTTAAAATCAGACATTCTCTTTGATGAGACAAACATAAAGCCCTGTATGATTTCAAAGGGAGGAGAAACAGCCTCCATTTTTTGTAGGGAGAGAATTTTAGAAGAGCATGTAGGACTGGAAATACGTTTATAGCCTTTTCAATGGACAGAGCTAAGGTACATTTATGTTTCTCTCTCCCTCAGATAGATAGATGCTAGGTAAATAGATATTTGAGTGTCTATATGTGTGTGTGTATATAATAGATGCCTGTATATGTCATAGATGTCTATGAGATGCCTATACACATACAGAAATACATGGAAATCCATAAATCCAAGAGTTGACACCAGTATTTCCCATCTAATCATTATGATCCAGCAACATAGGGCTTATTCTACTTTTCTTTCTTTCCATATTTGTAAACTCCTTCTCTGATAATGAAGCTCTTTCTTTCCCTAACATATATTTTTGTTTGATCAATTTCCCTCTAGAAAACCAATCTCTCATTGCCACTGCTACTGCCTTACTTGCATGGACGCTTTATTTAACCTGCTCAGCTCCTTCCATTCTGCTCAAGGCTAACCATTTGCAGATAGCCTCCTTACCTCCTCAGTCTGCATGCTATGTGGGTGTTCTTCTTACCTTCCTCAGGCTCTGAATTCCCACACCAGCCTCACCAGCTAGAGCTATGTTCTCAGACTGCTTGGGCTCTGTATTCCTGAGCTGGTGTGTCTGGGCACCTGGATGCCCTTCTCACTCCCCTGGGCTCTGGCCCTCTACACCAGACTCTTCACTCCTCACTCCCTCACTCTGCATGGGCACCTTTCTTATCCTACTGGTACGCCAACACCCAACAAGGACACTCCACCATGTGGATACTCTCATTATCCTGCTTGGGTTCTGAAGCCCTAAGCACAGCCATCTACCGACATGGATGCTATCCTCACCAGCTCACCAATTCCTCATGACCGCCCACGTCATGCAGACCCCCTCCTCAAAATCCCACACAAAGCTGCCCTTCCAGTACAACTACCTGGCTTGGCCTTACTTAAGAGATTTAAGATTAAATTGTTCAGGAAGTTGAAGGGAAAGATCTGTCGGTTGGGTTCTTTGGAAAGCAAATGCTGAAGTGGAACCTGAGAGAAAATGGAACCATCTGGCAGGGAGAGCCCAGCAAAGCCAACTGTCAGACTGTGAGGCAGATGCATGTGTCCCATTTCCCGGAAGTTCACACCGCCCTCTTATTTTACAGAAGACCTACATTTATACCCATTCCTGCTAACTGAAAGAAGCCGGAAGACTTTTGCTTTTACANGAAGCCGGAAGACTTTTGCATTTACAAAAAAAAAAAAAGGTGAAAAGCAAAAGTAACATCCTGCAATGCTTTTGCCGAGAGCTGGGCCCTTATAGAGGCAGCTCGCATCC
>NC_048228.1:102280955-102282548 GCF_002007445.2 Ailuropoda melanoleuca
AATGCCTTCCTGAGACCCTAACACATCATTGCTGACTCCTGTATTAAAACAAAACAAAACAAAAACAAAAACAAAAAAATACCTCTACCCAGAGTGTTTTGAAATACTTTAACACGTAACCACATTGTGTCACAATTATCCGTATGCGAATTTATCTGCCTGCCCCACCCTCTTCCCTGACCAGAATACAACCCTAGGAGATGCAGTGATTTCTTTTCCATATCCTTCATCTCTACCCAAGAGCCTGAAAAGTAGTAAATAAGTAAATGATTAAATAAATTAATAACTCAAGCTAGAAATAATGTAGCAAATGACACCTCGGAAGCTTTTGCCACCCCTCACACAGAGTGATGGCTTGGACACTCATTTCAATTCCTTGAGATAAAATTGTTCAACCTTTCACTTGCCCGGGAGGAAAAGGCCAATCTAACATCATTCATCTTCCAGGTAAGTTCAGAAATAAAAAAAAAAAAAAGAAATATGTTTCAGGTATTATGATTTATGGTAAAGTTTTCAGCATAATAGGAAGAGATAGCTACCTCTTTCCCAGATTTTCAAAATAGCTTATTCTAGGGTTGAAGAGCGTAAGCGGATGGTAGACAGTCTTGTCTGTCCTCGACTGAGCAGGCTTAAATATGTATTTATTTTTCTTGGGGATCCTGCGGTTTATCTCTGTAGGTGTCCACATAGCTGCAAAGCAGCCAGGCAAGGATTTGCAGCAGGATGCTGGCCAGAGGCAGCCAATATGGCAGTGGATTAGCTTTTCACCGATTGCCTGATGGGACAGGATGTGTGGGAAGGTCATACACACTGGCAGTCCGAGTCTCAGTCTTGAAATACAATCAGCCTGTACCTGCAGAAAGGATTAAGGCCTAGTGTGTCTCTCCCCTGTTAACATCCTCTCTAGCTCCATCATCATGGCTTGATGGCCTCAAGCTTCCCTGTGACATCTGCTCAATCAACCTACTGCGGTCCTACTGGGGTCCTAATGGACTATTGATTGGGAGGTTAGCAGAGCTGGGTTGGAATTAACATCAGACACAAATATGAAGCCAAGCTCTATACCTTCCAATCGTATATTCTGACTTATACTCAGAGCTCCTAAAATTCAGATCCAGTTGACGTATGATGAGGATTGAGTCTGTTCCAGCCCCAACCTCAGCAGTTCGTATAATGTACTTAACCTTTACTTACAAGGCAAATAGTTTTGCTTCTATTTTACAGTGCAGTAATTGGGATTTAGAGAGATTAAGTGGTTAAAAAAAACAAGAGTGGAATTAGGTTTTCTGGACATTTATTCTATCGGTCTTTCTATTAGGCCAGAGATTATTACTACCAGTTAATAGCTATGATCTTTGTACTGCTAATCATGACATTTTCAAGTCTATTGTACCCCTATGCTCAAGGTGAACTTTTGTCCAAGGATCAGCAGATGAGCAGCATACACCTGGATGTGAACAAGGAGTACGAATAAGATGTCCAATTATGATTCTGATTATTATATTTCACAATAGCCCTCAGATCCATTCAGAACACTTTTTTACGTATTTCCATCACTCTGGTTAAAGCCACAGTCAGCTCTTGAAGCGACTA